>NW_028279568.1:0-242403 GCF_059751315.1 Micrasema longulum | reverse complement strand
GTCTTAGCTTACGGGGATTAAATTACTGGGATTGCAATTCGCCCCGCATAAGCAGATAAAGTTTGTGCTGGAAGAAATCATGCAAAAAAAACTGAAGCTTTTGCATTATTTGTGTGCGAAAGATGAGCCTGCGGGGCCTCCGACTGAAATAATAATATAGCTAGTGGCATTGCGCTTTGAGGGGATTAAATGGTATGTAAACATAACCTCAAATAACAAGTTATTTCGGACTGTTTTCAAGCAACAGTTGAACATTTAATACGCTTTTATAATTTCTAAGTTTCACAGAATTTCAATTAAAATTGGAAAAAAAAACAATACACAGCAGTCACTCATCAGTTCTCTTAAAAACATCGTCTTTATCAATTTAGTCTTTGAGCATTGCTTTCTTCAAAACAACGTTAAAAAAATACGTCTTAATGCCACTTTCTATTATTGTATTCTTTTTTTTTTAACTAAAAAGTAATGACAATTTAAATATCATATCACTTAAAAACTTGTTCGAAATAACTAATTTGACGTTTAGTTTATTAGTAAATAATTAATAATGTTGCCATACATAAATTAGTATGGCAGCACGTAAAAAAATAAAATACAACTCTAGGGACTGAAAAAAAAATAAAAATAATGTTTTTATTGGGTTGTTTGGGTAGAGTGGTGGCGAGAGAAAATTTAAGATGAGATTCGATCATCTCGGAGGCTGTGAAAAATCATCAAGTTCCGCGTTCGCACGTATGAATAGACGGAAGCTGTCCGTCTCTCAGCTGAGAGAAAGCGGGAACATCCGCCAAACGGAACTTGAGATGAATTTGGAAAATCGCGTCTTCCTGGTGCCTTATCGGATATGTGGAATAGTTATTTCCTTCACCATGTGTTCCCATTTTTATTCCCCATCATGATAATACAATCCTAATTAAAACTAAATGAATTTAAAGCCCAAAAGAAAATAAAGAAAACTTAAATTTAATCTGAAAACGAGTAATTTGGAAGATAATTTATAAAGCTTGAATGTTTTATGTACCTATGTTTATTAAACTAGAACATGATAATAATCTTAGAACTAGTTACAAACATGAGACAAAGAAAAATACTTACAGATCTAGGTCCTAAACTAATGCAGTTCGTAATTGTCACTCTTCACTAATATCTTAACTCTATCACAATATTATCGGTGGTTATGTGGAGAGATGACGGATGGTAGTCCGGATGCTGGGTTCGGACGAACACATGCTGGGTGATGTCCTGGCCGGAGATCTGCCATGGATAGAGCCATGGGCGGCTCTCGGGATTCGGTCCCGTGGCGATGGTGACGGCGACAGCCACCTGGAAGACTGGCCGGCCGTGGGCTGGGCACACGCGCTGGCGGTGCAGGAAACTGGCGTTCCTTTGGAGGACGATGGATGTCCTGGATGTGGAGGGACCTTCGCGGCTGGAAGGCGGCCTCCGATGACCCTCGTGGAGTAGTCGGATTCCACGAGGTTTGCTACGTAGCACTGGCTACCCGTACACTCACTTTATTCAACTTCCACGACTCTCGACATTGTATCGTCTCCGCGATCGACGGTACGATCGCGTCGACCCAACTCACTCTCCCGACTGTCGAACGACTCTTGGTCGACTCTCCTTCCCGACTGTTTTCCGACTCGGTTTGTTCCGACCGTTTGGGGTGGTTTTATAACACTCCAATTAGGAGGTCTCTCCTTCTCCCTTTCACTTATTGCCTAAAACTCATTGTCTCTTTTCCACACTTATTCATAAACACATCGTCATATTTAAAACTAAAATATTATGTTCTGCATATTATTTCTTATAAAACTAAATTATAATTAACTAAGATTAGAATCTTTATAAAATTAAATACGTTTAAACTAATTAGTTAAAAATAAACATAGAAAACTCAATCATTTAACTAATTTATATTATTGAATATTAGAAAGGAATCATTAATTAAAATATTGGAAATGATTTGCCTCCTAGTGTAGCGGTTGGCGCGTTCGTCTACCATACTTGAGGTCCTAGGTTCGATTCCTGGCAAGGTGGATGTAAAATATTTTTATACATATATTATAAAATAATCGCTGATGCGTTGCGATTGCGAAACTGGTGCAGTACCTTATGTACCACGGGCGTGGATTAGAAAATGATGGCGCAAAACTTAATTGGAGTTTTAAGTTAATATGTGGCAAGTTGTAATAATCGGCGCGCGTATAAATGAAGATGTATGAAATTTGAAGAAGAAAGGTTTGTATGTATCACAGAGGAATTAATTATGCGCTTTATTTTGTTATTTTTAAATAAGTTTTTAAAATACAAATATTATTTGAATGGCCATCGGTTTGTGAATTATTATTAAAAAGATTATGTTTTTCCCCAGCGGTAAACATGGGTCAATATTTATTGTTAAAGTTATTATTTTCAATAGAAAGTACTACTACTACTACCATCACGCCATTTCCCCGTAGGGGTAGGCAGAGAGAATAGACCGCCACACACGTCTATCCTGGCATACAATCCTAGCCTCTTCCACATTCATACATCTTGTCATACATGCCCTTCGGTTCTGTCTGCTTTTGACATGACCAGACTTAAGATTTTGGTTTATCTGATCATGCCACGTCTTCCTTGGTCGTCCTCGTAATAGAAAGGGTTTCGGAATTCCGGGTAATTCACCGCTCGGTCATTTGAATTTAACCCGAGGTCGTAATCGACACTAACAATGGACGAAATATTTGTAAATACCTAGTAACGGCTCTGGCTAATGGGGATTTATTTTAATGTATACATTTGTAAAGGTGGTCAATAAAATGGGGTTCTTTTGAGAATTGGCTGGCATGAACTAAAAGGTTATATTTAAAAGCATTATTGCTGAGAAACCCCAGATTAGAGAAAACAAAAGAATGTATTGGAAAGTTATATTTAAATTCGTATTGAAATATTTTAAAATATCGCCGCGTTTTTTCCCAATACAAATAAAGGTTGATTTTATAATTTAAAACGATAATACCTGCTTATTTTACGGGGACAAAAGATTTTAATTCCTATATTTTAAACAGGTATGTTTAGCTCGTATCAAATTGCCCAACATAATTAATTAAAAATATAGTTTTACTTATTACCGCATTCGGCCTCAAATATAATACAATCTATTATTTGGAGCAGGAATTAAAGGAAAAATTCCAGTATAAAACAATTAGATAAATTATTGTAATATAGAAAAAAGGCGTTTTTTTTTATTCAGATGTACTTGAATTATTATTAGTGGCCCTGAAGTGATTACTACTCGATATACAATTTTCTCCCAATAAAATTGTATCCTCACTCCTATCCATAGTTGGAAATGCTACACTTTTTAATACCTTTTTGATATACGTGTTACTTATCTTTTGCCAGGCAGTCATCATTCATTACTGTCATAAAACTGAAATTGATGGTTTATTTATTTTCCCTGCAGGGGTAAAATAATAATTTCCAGCTGAGAGCCAATTGCTGATAGTTTGGCTGTGTGCGTAGGTAGTGTGAACTCTGATATATCTGAACACGGCCTAAATGCCGAATATAATGCGCTGTTGCTATTTTTATTCCTGAAATATTTTAAGTAAAAAGTATCCCAGATAGCAATGAAACTTGGTACAAACTTGATTTAAGATTGATGGAAGGTTAAAAAGGAAAATTTGACGCGACAAGTTTTTTATCAAAAGTTGCTGGAATCTTGTTAAGCCAAGTTTGAAGAGACAAGTTTTTGCCAAAACTTGCTGGAAAGTTGTTATGTCAATAACGGTATTTCAGAATCCGAAAGTCATAGAATAATGATCAACACATTGCCATATACATTAAAATATGGAGAGAATTATTTTTTTGATTTATTTTTTATTTAAACAGTTATATTTAATCCCAGGACTTTTCTACAAGATCGATATTTTTTTTGCACCACAACAGGCCGTGAGGCCCAATTACAGTGATGAATTACAGCACGGTACACCCAGTCATAAGAAAAATCATATTTAATTTTTGTGTTCTCACCGGGAATCGAACCGAGAACCTTCCGTGTGTGAGTCAAATGTCTTAACCACTACACCACAGAGGCCGCCGGATTAAATTAGTTATTTTAAAACAGTGGTTAATTCCAAATAACATTCAGATTGGCAACATTTCTCCAATCATAGAAAAATCACCGTTTTACTCTGTGGATTATTAATTATATGTAGATCTAGTGCGCGGTGCTGCCGATAAATGAGTATTAATCAGGCATTTCTGTTTGGGTGATTTTTAATACTTTTAATATTGTTTCAATATTAATACTAAGTTTAAAGGATAAACTATTCATATGCCACCGAGGAAAAAACAACCAAAATGAGTTTTTGTAGAACTGTCATCCGACAAAACCGCCTTGTCCAAAGTTCTTTTGAGATAAGTTTGAATATATTTTACCATCATTAATATATCATTCACTGCATAATGCATACAACAGTTTCAACTGATTAATTATTAAATATCACAAACATTCTTCAGTCTTCAGTCACAGCCGGTAGAGACGGTACAGTTCGCAAATTCGCTTAAGTGAAGTCGGTGTTTTTTTTAAATATATGTGTTATTAGATTATCCAAATTAGTAAATAAATTAACAAACATTGAGAACTCTATAACTTTCTGCTTTACTATTAGTGTTTTTAGTTATATTAAATCTATTTGTGATCACAATTCTAAAAGGAGCGCTATTTACGAGTGTAAATAAATCGCTACCTACAACTGATAAGGAACAGCTGACTGCCGCCGTACGTAGCGTATTTACTACGAAGAAAGATGACGCGCGCAAATACAGAAATGATAATCAATTTAAGCGAACGTATTACAGCCCTAAGTGAAGAGATATTACAAATGAAAGACTTAATCATGGAACAAAATAAAATTATTCATTTGTTACTACCTAATCATATTTCTGGACAAAACTCGCTTTCGTATGTAGATGCCACAAATAAAGTAAACACCCCGAGACATACTATTATTGTGACTTCAGATGATCCGAAAGTCGACAGTGAGGAGGTTGCCAAATCAATCAAATCAAAGATCAGTGTCTGCGACCTAGGAATAGGCGTGCAAGAGTTTCGCAAAGTCGCGAAACGTAAAGTTATTATATCTTGCATAAATAAAGAAGATAAAAACACTTTAAAAAACGCCATTAACAATCAAACGAGTGGAGGATTAAAAGCTGAGGAGGTAGTCACTAAAAAACCATTAGTTATCTTTAAGTATGTCATGAACGAAATATCAGAAGATGAATTTTTTAAATGCCTTAAAAAACAAAACAAATTGCTTCAAAACATTGAACCGATGGACTTAAAGATTAAATATCGAAAGCGCGTTAGAAATCAGCATCTTTACCATATTGTTGCGGAAACAACTGCAGCTATTTGGAGGGAGCTAATATCTGCAGAGAAAGTGAATATCGGTTATCAACGCATAAGTGTACTAGATGAGTCGCCATTAATACAGTGCGGAAATTGTTTATTTTACGGACATACAAAGCGTTACTGCGATAGAAAACTGACGTGTGCATACTGCGGTAGTGAACATACAATGAAGGAATGCAATGTTAAAGTACAAAAGGACACCTCGCCAAAATGTGTAAACTGCGCCGACGGTGACGGATTAAACGTACATACGGCGTTCAGTCCGGATTGCCCAGTAAGAAAAAGGATGGAGCAGAAAGCGAGAGCGAGAATTCAATATACTTGCTAAAATTGAAAACTGGGATTTGGATTACATTGAAGAAACTAATCTAGCATACGAGCGCACAACTAATTTGGAAGAATGGATAAAAAGGGAAACAAATACTAGCAATCTCGTGTGTATTCAATTAAACATAAGATCGATATCTAAATATTGGGACGTTTTAAATATACATTTGAATAACTCGTTAGAAAATATCGACGTAATAAGTATTTGTGAAACTGTAATAACGGACCCACACCATATCGACTTATATACGTTACAGGGTTATAATATGTATTATTACTGCCGACCAAAAAAAACGGGAGGTGGAATATTACTCTATGTTAAAAATAATCTTAAATTTACGGAAACAAAAATTGAATGCACTGAAAACGTTTTTGAATTTGTGTGTGGATTATTAACTTTAAAAAATGGCAAAAAACACCACCTGTATTCAATATACCGTCCACCAAATACAAATAAAATGGTTTTTATAAAAGAAATTGAAAACGTTTTTAAAAAAATTGCGGAAAAGGACTCCATTATATTTCTCGGAGACATCAATTTAAATCTTCTAGATTGCAATGATGGGACAACTTTACAATATGAAAATATGATGGCCTCCTTCGGCATGACAAGATGTATTAAAGACGTAACAAGAGAGGTGATCGTTCAACAGAGGACAGTATGCTCGTGCCTGGATCACATCTATGTTCGTGACATGGAGCGCGTGGATTTAAGGACATGTGTTTATGAGAGTTATATAGCTGACCACTACCTGATAGCTCTTATCATTCCTGAAACTCCATTGATGGAAGACAAGAGTAAGCAGTCCCAACATTTTACTTTTCTATCTGATAAATTAATTAACATGAACATCAAACTAATAAATTGGGAGCCGCTTCTAGAGGAGACTGGATCTGTTTGTTTGTATAATAAAGTATATGAAAATTTTGAAAGAGTTTATTCCAAAAGTATAGTAGTTAGAAATATAGAAAATACGGTCAAAAACTGTGGAAGAAAAATATGGGCAAATTCTAATTTACTAGTAAAAATAAAAATAAAAGATGCACTTTGGAACAGATGGAAAAGATCACCTAAAAACATAACTTTTGAAAGGGAATTCAAAGCATATAGAAATAAATTAAACAAATATGTGCTCAAAACAAAGAAAAACTATTATAATAACAGGTTCTATGGTTGCGGCTATGACATTAAGTCTACTTGGAATGAAATTAATAAAGTATTAGGAAGAAATAATAAAACTGATTGTGACACAGTTATTGAAAAATATTTCTTACTGAAAAATTCAATAGAAGACACGACAGAAAAATTTGGATCTTTTTTTGAGGTTGGAGTGAAAGACTTGCTGCACAAATGCACTATTGAAACCAGTGAAATCACGTTTACACCAAAACAGCATTCAATGTATTTGCCTAGAGCTAAAACTTCTCAAATAACAAAAATTATAAGCTCGATGAAAAATTCTAAAACAACCGGTATTGACAATATAAGAATGTGCGATATCAAAAAACATGTCTCGGTGTTAGGTCCTATAATTACACACCTTATAAATATTATTTTGCTGACTGGTGTGATTCCGGAGATGTTTAAACATAGCATAGTTAGACCAATTTACAAAGGGGGGGATCATTCAATTGTTAATAATTATAGACCAATTTCACTTTTACCTGCAATTGAAAAAATTTTAGAAAAATATGTCTGCATTTATTTAGACATTTATTTAAAAAAGTTCAACATCATTGATCCTTTCCAATATGGTTTTCAAAAAAAAAAGAGTTGCGATGACTTGCTGCCGGATTTCGCAGATTTCATCAATAACAAATTAAATATTTTGCATCATGTCACTGTACTTTTCATCGATTTCTCAAAAGCTTTTGACACTTTGTGTCATTCTAAATTAATATGTATTTTGGAGTCAATTGGCATAAGGGGTAATTTATTAACTTTTTTTGAAAATTATTTAGTGGGGAGGAAAATGAGTATAAAAATAAAGAATTCATTAAGTCTAGCGAGGGAATGTCTATCAGGGGTGCCACAAGGGTCTATCTTGGGTCCTAAATTGTATATAATTTATGTGTCAGTGATTTGCAACGTTTTTAAAGAAGTAAGGAGATTTATTTTTGCAGATGACACCGCACTAGTTATTTCCAATAAAAACCCATTAGAATCACAAGAGATATTGCAAAGTGATTTCAATAAATTGTTAAAATGGGCTCATGACTATGGTCTCATTATAAATGCAAAAAAGACTAAATGCTTATACATAAAATCTCCTCATGCCAAAAAATATGTTTTGCCTAATATTATTGCTCATTGCACAGATTGCTTGCATGATGGTATTTCTAACACATGTAATTGTGAACTCATAGAATTTGTGGAGGAGTATAAGTATTTGGGTATTTTTATTGATCATAATTTTAAATGGGATCGTCATATATTTAAACTTTGTGATCGATTGCGGACTCTTGTGAGTACTTTCTATAAGTTATATTTTATTTTGCCTAAAATCACTCTTAAAATTATTTATTTTTCTTTAGTAGAATCAATAATAAGATATGGTATAAAGTCGTGGGGACATTCGACTAAAACTAATATTAAAATGATCCAGGGTCTACAGTATTCTATAGTTAAGCGAATTGTACCTGCAGAGATTTACGAACAAAGAAGTAATAATGATCTCCTGTACAAAACAATCAAAACTCTGCCTGTTCGAGGAATACTGTGGCTTTGCATCATTTTGGAACAATTTCATAGTAATACATTCAAGTTTCCTCTCAAACATAACCATAATACACGCTTCACGTCTAATGATGGCTTGGTAGTACCAAAAGTATGCAATAAATATGGAAATAGAACTCTCAAATATTTAGTACCTAGAATTTTTAATTTATTACCAAAAGAACTTAAATTTAACTCACATTGTAACAAGAGCAAAATAAGAGAGTGGCTACTCGATCAAGAGTTTATATATGAATAGTAGCTTAGGTATAAATATTTTATTTTTTCATGTATTTTCTTGTATTTAAAAAATAAATTTATATATTATTATTTGTATAAACATGTTTATTCTGATCTTTCCGGCTGTTAATTTTTATATGTAATTCATTGTTTTTATAAATGTAAATAATATTATTAAGTCAGTATAAATATAATCTTCACCAACAAGCTACAAAAAGTGGCTTGGTGGGATTTTAGTTTTAGTAAAAATATAACAAGTGAAATTTTTTTAAATTGTAAAAATGTATAATTATGCTATTAAATCAAATCAAATAAATTATACTATTAGGTAAGTCATTGCGTCAAAACATAATTGGTTGAATGATATTTTATGGTATGTATTTGGATTTGAATATCGGATACTTTTAACCCTGATGAAATCCCACTAGACAAAAAGCTAGTGAGTCATAAAACAGTTTTATTTATTTGTTTCAGAGCTGAGAGACAAAAGAATGCACCGGACTCTGATCTCCAGTCAATTGACATGAATTATTTGACATCACATCATCTGACTTTCTTGGCAAAAATAGCCCGTAATTTTTATTATATATTTAAAATAAATATACTGAGTAATAACAAGATATTTTATTTAGTAATAATATTTTTAAGAAGCTTCGTGTTTTTTGTTTTTTTTTTTGGTTTGTGTTTTTTTTTCAAGTTTGGATGGTAACTAGGAAGTTTGCTTTAAACTTGTCTCAAGTTTAAAGAGTTGCAATCTCAAACTTGGGTCAAGCTTGAACTCTTGATACTTCAAACTTGATACAAGCTTGAGGCAAGTTTAAATTGCTATCTGGGATTGTTTTGTATTTCGGTAAATACGGCACTTTGTTCACAAGCACAACTTTTTTGTTCTTTTTCTTCTTCTTCTTCATTGCAACCACCATCACCACCTTTTCTGCCATCAGACGACAAAGTAGGTAAATATATACATTTTTAAAATTATTTATTGAAATCTACAGTCATATACTTACACAATAATACGGATAAAATATTATAGATACTTAATACTACAGTCAAAATTATTTAAAACTTATAATTAACAATATACGTTATGTGTCGTAAGTAAAGTTATATTATACAAGAATAGAATTCGGAAAACGAAAATTTCAATGTTTATACATATTGGTAATAGTTATAGATAGCTATTTGTTACCATTGTAAAAAATCGTTTAAACTTATTTATTAGTGTTTTTCTCTCTTTTTTCGTATCTTTTTTTGAATTTATTTATAAGTTCCAAATATTTCTCTTCATCATTTTATTTACATCAGTATATATTTTTCAACATAAATATATACTATTTACCTAAGTATTAGTTTTAAATAATAATACATATATAATTTTTTTTTTATCATTAAATGTTATTCAAAATTGTTTTCTTTTTTTTTCAACTGGTTCAAAGTATTTCTAAAACCAAATTATAATTTTTTATCAATAATTCTATGATTGTTAATATTTAATTTTTTTATGTACCTATAGTGTACCTTTTTTAGACTTTCTTAACTTGTCAATTGATTATATTGTTTTAAATGCTCTGTATTACTTAGAATTATGCTTACATTTATAAATATATATATATATATATTATTGTATTTGTAACTTATATGTAAAAGGCACCAAGTGCCGTTTATTTCAATAAAATTAAAATATTTATGAGAAAATAATATTACTGTACTGTATAGATTTCCCCTTTGAATTTATTATTATTTAAGTGGAATATATCACTCGCATTGGCCCCAATAATGTTATTAGATAGGTTGCAAATTCTACTATCCATGGTTTTTTGCTGCATTAGTGTTTTCATCGGCAGAGTAAAAAAAATGGGGTGACGGGTACGTTTAAAGGGTAGATGGAAATTAATAAAACTATGTCAATTAGAGCAGTCAGTAATACCATTTAAGGGCTTGAATAAAAACATTAAGTCAGCAATCTGTCGTCTATTATCCAAAGAGTCTATCTTTAAATGTATTCTCGCTTCAAATTAAAAATTTATTTTTGACTTTTTTGTTTTTATATTTGTGATTTTCATAGTATAAAACTGCATGTTCAAGCCGACTTCTAACAAATGCGTAATACAAAATTTTCAGTGTATTATCTTAGAAATAATTTATTGACTGGTGACAAAACCTAACATTCACCTCTCATATGGCCGACATGATAGACCGAGTTATCACCGAGGTCCCGAATTATTTGAACATTTTTAACAGATTTGGTAACAAGGTTATTAATATATTGATGATGAATGATATTAATGTTTCGAGTAAAGGTGAGACGGAAGCTTTTGGATATGTTTAAATATAATTTGTTACCTACGAGTACAATATAAAGAAAGGCGGTCCAGATTAAATACACTAATTTTATCGTTTGAAATATGTTGGCGTCATCAGCACATATACAGGGTGTTCATTAAACCCTGTCACATCCGAATCCACGATGTTCAGTATGAGCAAGAAGACATATTGGCACATTAAAAAAATTTTTAGAACGAATAAAATTTAAAAAAATAAAATATCAAAAATAGAAAATGGTTGCTTACTTCTGCAGGAGAGAAACGAGGAGGGGGGAGTATAATACTGCGCCGCGCTCCCTTCACTTCTCCCCTGCAGAAGTAAGCAACTATTTGTTTTTTTAATATGCTAATATGTCTTCTTGCCCATACTAATCATCGTGGTTTCGGATGAGACAGGATTTAAAGAACACCCTGTAGATGAGTGTTTGAGCTCTTCAACAATGTCATTAATATATAAAACTAGCGGACCCGACAGACGTTGTCCTGCCCAAACGTTGGCTTGCCTGATATTAGCTTGGAAAAAGTATTTGAATTGATAAGTAGATAAGAAGGTACCTAGGTACTTGTTTATGGTTGAATTCCAAAAAAAAATATTTTAAAATATGGAATTCTTTTTACAAATGTCAAACTCGGCTCTTCTTACCAACAGGTGTGGACGTCATTCCAGAGATAATGTAGAACTATTACTAGTTCGTCATTCATAAATTGAGTTTTTTTTTATGCATGTTAAATGTAAATGTAAATGCCAGTTAATATTATTTTAGTATCACCAAAAATCCAGTAAAAAGAAAAAATGGGAAGAAATTATAAGGAATGCAAGGAAATCTGATTGAGATCTATAAAAAGCGAATGTTGTTTGTAAACATTCAAAAACAAACTTTTTTTAAACACAGAGTATTTTAATTTTTTTGTAAATGCATTCTCGAAAAAAACATTTATGCTCCTTACTTCTTTTTTTACATATAAAATTGAAGATTTTCATATCTACGAACACGCACAGCGCAAAGATCTATATTTCTCTGAAAACCGCACGTATATCGGTTAAGCCGTTTAGGAGGAGTTCAGTGACATCACACGTACAGAGAAATTATATATTTAAAGATATAAAAATATAAAATAATGGACCAAGATGGAACTTCGTTGGATACCCGATGGAGTTGGTTTAAAAGAAGATTGGAAACCTTACACACTGACCGCTTACGATCTGTACGTTACATATGATGTGATTCATCTGAAAAGGTCACCCTTATACCATGACTCCAAAGTTTTTGGAGGAGTATTTTGTGATTAATTTTATCAAACGCTTTCAAAAAGTCAGTATATATGACATTGATTTGAATACGTTTATCCATCGAGGCATTTAACGCCTCCGTGAAGCATGCTAATTTCGTTTCAACGGTGCGTTCCTTAACAAAACCGTGTTGCTGCAGTCTAATTTGAGGCTTGAGACTGCTGAATAGTTCGTTATAAATTATCTTCTCCATAACTTTACTCAGTATCGATATGGGGTGATAATTTTCAACATTGGCCTTATCACCCCTTTTCAGAATAGGGATAATAAATGCCCTTTTTCAAATTCTGTAACTGAGCCGTTTTTCACAGATAAATTAAATGGGATACGCTAAAGTATTAGCACATTTAACGAGAAAATAAGCTGGGAGCCCATCGAAACCGGCAGCTTGATTAGTACCTATCTAAATTGATGATAACTTTCTTAATTATGTCTATGGAAAAGCTGACAGTGGATAAATTATTATGAGTTTCAGGTCCTAGATTAAAATGTGATGAAGGTTCATTAGACTCATAGACAAAGTTAAAATATTCTGAGAACAAATCACAAATTTCAGATTCATAATCTGTTTCCTTATTTTTAAAATATAAAGCTTGAGGATAGGCTGTCCAAAAATATTTAGGGTTGAGTCTTATATTATTTTCTACGTGTTCCAAGTATTATTTGTAGCATTCCCTAGGCAACATTTTTTTCTCTAGATCTCAAGAGAGCAGTTGAATCCGAGTAGTTAGATAACTTTGTATATTTTTCTTGAGATTTATTTTTTTCTTTGTTGCTTTTAATCAATGAGTTAGTGTACCACAGTGGAAATTTTGATTATTTTCCTTCTTTACAAGGAATGTACTTAATAATTATATTATTTAGTCTCATTTAAAACGTTTCCGTCACATGATCAATGTCGGAAGATATGAGGATATCATTATCACCCCAGTTCACATTAGATATTGCTGTATTTATAATACCATAGTCAGCTTTTCTGAATTGGGAAATTTTTCTTAAATTGGATTTTAAGCAGCTCTGGTTTGCAGTAAAGGGTAATTGATAGAGCTCTGGAAAGGTACCTCGGCTACTAGCGGAGTGTCGCTATGTGAGATTATTAGATACTAAGTCCAAAATACGCAAATTTTGATTATGAAAATTATTAAGCTGGGAGAGATTATTGAACGATAAAAATTCTACAAATTGTTCGCTATTTGAATCGGTATAGTGAGTTGGGAGTTGGGAGGCATTTTTTATGGAACTAATTAACACAATATTTTTGGTCTTTTATTAAAAGTAAACGTAACTCTAACAACATTCCCTTGAATATGCAGTATAAAAACCAAGTGTCTAATAATGCCCAAGAAGTAGTCAACCACTTCTCTAATTATTTTAATTCGGTCTATACTCAAAGCAATTTGATCGATGAAGCCTGCATAACCTCCCCACTCCATCAAAGCACACGCAATGTTGCTACATCTTCAATTAACTTTTCTTACGACGATGTCCGTAAAATTCTTACTAAATTAGATTCTAGCAAAGGTGCTGGAAGCGATGACATTCCTCCATTATTCGCAATCAAATGTGCAAATCAACTTGCCAAACCTCTAACAATTATATTCAATCGCTCATTAAAAGATGGAGTCTTTCCGAGTCACTGGAAAAGAGCACTTATCATTCCCATTCATAAAAGTGGCCTCAAAAATAAAGTTGAGAATTATCGACCGGTCTCAATCTTACCAGTGTTTAGCAAAATATTTGAAATGTTAGTTTATAATCACCTTTTATCTGAAGTTGCTTTACACATTCCAAATGAACAGCACGGTTTTATGCGGAAACGATCAGTAGTTTCTAATTTAACGCTCTTCACAACCGATATTGCTGAGTATATGGCCAAGGGTTACAATCTGACGTTATTTACACTGATTATTCAAAGGCGTTTGATCGTGTTGATCATTCAATCCTCTTAAAAAAGTTAATAGCAATCGGAATTAATAGAGATCTCTTATGTTGGCTTGGTTCTTACATCAGTAAAAGGAGTCAGGCAGTCGTCGTTGGCGGGCACTCTTCTGACTTTTCCTTGCTTCCATCTGGTGTCCCTCAAGGTAGCCACTTAGGACCCCTTTTATTCAATGTATATGTTCATGATATAGGCGATTGTTTTAATAACTCTAAATACATTATGTATGCAGACGACATGAAGGTATACTTAAATATTGAAAATACTAATGACTGTCATAAAATGCAGGAGGACCTCACTAGACTGTCGGTTTATTGTATAAATAACAAACTATCGCTTAACCCTGAAAAATGCCTAAAAATAACATTCAAAAGAAAGACCCGTGCCATCGATTTTAATTACAAATTAAATAATACAAATATTAAATCTGTCGAAACAGTCCGTGATTTAGGTATCCTCTTAGATGAAAAATTAACTTTTAATCGTCACATCGATGGTATTACTGAAAAATCTTTTAGAACACTAGGATTTATACTACGCACAGGCAAACCGTTTCAAAATACCGATACTCTTAAAAAATTATATTTTTCTTATGTTCGTAGTTTACTAGAATTTTCTTCACCTGTCTGGTCTCCTTATTATAAAATTCATTCCTGCAAAATTGAAAGAATTCAAAAAATGTTTATAAAAAATTTAAACCGTAGATTACATCTCAATTTTCCAGATTATCGCCAAGCGTGCGTTTTTCATAATATCCAAACTCTCGCTGATAGACGAACCACAGCTGATATAGTGTTACTCACCAACATAATATCTGATAAAATAGATTCCCCCGAATTGGTTAACCGCATTCATCTTAAGGTACCACAGAGACAAACGCGTTATACACAACTTTTCCACATACCTAAATGCAGAACAAATTTGTCAAAAAACGCTACGATTAACTGTATTATGGATACGTATAACAGGAAATTTAACGAAATAGATATATTTACCAAAAATATTAAATTTATCAAAACTGCCATAGGTAATAAATTGTCTTTGTCCGCATCCTCCTCTCCGTTGCTCTCTATCCCTGAACATATATAAGTTTTATAGTGAGAAGTTCTTTTAATATAATTATGTATCCCCGTACTGCGGGCCAACTGTTTGTGACACCTGATTTTTATAATCCGAATCATTTCTATTAAACTTATATGTTATTCTTATATATATATTATGTAGGTGCATATAATATGCATTTGTGTGTTCGTTTTGAATCAACGTTCGCGTATTGTCAATCCTTATTTTATTGTTGTCATTATTTCGTATTTACTGCATTTTGTGATTACCTACTGTATTGTATAGGACTCGTCGCACATTATTCATTCGATGTATATCAGTTAAATTTAAAAAATAAAATGCTTTTTTTTTCTTCAGAATACGGTTTTGAAATTTAACATACTTAAAAAAAAAAAAAAAACGATTTATATCATTTCGTCATTTGAATTTTAACAAAAAGGTTTCTAACTTTTTACTAAGCTCTTTATTGTACCATTTTTAATACAATTTACAAGTTTTAAGCAAATATATTATTTTCATACTTACGCACCAGTACAAACGCACCCTCTCCCTCTTTCATTCCCACACGCACATGTATCCTCTCCCTCATTCATTCACGCATACACACATTCACATACACATGAATACAAACGTCACACAAATAAAATTACTAAACTTCTTTTCTTATATATTATGTGTCATTATATTTACAGTGGATTTTTTTAATTGGCTTTAGTATTGTTAAGATTTTTCTAATTATTTTGTTTATGTAATAGCTGTAAAAATCCCAAATAAAATGAAATAAAATAGAAATAAATAAAATAAAATAAAACAATTATATTTCACGCAAAGTTTGTTTTTTTTTATTTTGATAATTGATGTTTTGTTTATATTTTTAAATTATAAATATCTTAAATCCCCTTAGCGGGTTTCATACATTTTTTTTAAAGCGGGTTTTTATATTAATGACGTGTGAAGTTATACAATATATAAAATAAACAATTGCAAATGGAAAAAAAATATATAAATAAAATGTAAAAATCAATAATGGGCCTCTAGCTTAAAATGGGTAACTGACCAAATAATTTGTTCCACAATCAGATTGATATTTGAATTTTTTTCATTTTTTATTATTATTTAATGTTATTTCTTCTATTTGAATTTTTTATTTAATGCACAAAATACACAATTTTACATAGACACAATTATATGTTTTTTATGTCCCGACTTGTTAGAAAATTCCGAAAAAAATATTTATTCTTCGATAGTAATATTTTAATCACTATTTGTTTAAAGTTACTTTATATTTTTATGCTAACTATTATGGTTTAAGCCGGGCTCAGCATAAAAAAACCGTAAAATGTTTATGAATATGCACGTTAACCACCGTAATTGTAAACTAACTGGTAAAAGAAGAATAAAAATTGGACAATTGTTTTCGGGCGTTGCCTAGTAGGTGAATTGGTTCAGCCGGATGAATCTGACCCACATGATAAAGGTTTCAGCTTTTTAACTTCCCATTAGTCGACAGATGGAAGAGTACCTAGAGTAAATGTGGAAGTTTAAACATAGGTGGAATGGTAAATGTTACACAGTGTGTAACATTTACCATTCCGCACCGTTTACCTTCACACCGATATTTGTACCAATCAGAGCTTCTTTGAAGACCAAGTCAGAGTACAGGTTAAACAAAGCAGGCGAGAGAACACAACCCTGTCGGACCCCTCGCTGAATGGGAATACCTTGTGAAGTATTTCCATTTTCAATTTAATAATAGCACCCTGGTCCCAATACAGGTTTTTTATTATTCTCACATCCTTTTCGTCTATTCCGCAGCTTAGTAGCATTTTTATCAAATCTGAGTGTTTTACTCTGTCAAATGTTTTTTCGTACTCAATAAAACAAGCATAGATGTATTTTCTTTGGTCAAAACAGTTTTGAAGCAATATATTTATTGTTGTAAGCGCTTCCCGAGTACCAAAGCCATTTCTGAACCCAAACTGAGTGTCATCTAAATCTCGCTCACACCTTAGTCTTATTCTGGCATGTCTTATTTTAAGAAAAAAAATCAATATATGACGCATAAGACTTTTTTGGGTGTTGTTTTTTAGGTAATGTAATAAATATTGATCTTGGGGGATAATCCCCATTAGTTAACTAAAACTTAAAAAAAAAAAAAAAAATATATGTAAATTTATATAAAACGTATGTATTGTATAAGTAGGTATATACGCGTATTATGTAATGCCTTTAAATATTAATTGATTTTGTTTTATTTTTATTTTCAAAAGTGTTGTACTTTTTAAAGTTTTATTTGCTTATTTACTTATAATCTTCTTATTATTTTTATTTGTTAGACATTTTTGTTTCTGTTTTTATATTATTTTGTACACTTGCCAAACACAAGAGCCTGACTCTTTTTTTGGCAGGTTACAACCTGAATTGATCTGTTTTTTTATTTCTATGTTATTTTATGCTAAATAAAAAATAAAAACATTACGCAACTTTGAGGTAAGTAATTACTCAATTATTTGATTTCTCAAGGTAGTGTTGACCACCACTATCGTCCATATCGGCCCGCGGTGTGGCGGTTCGGGTTCGGGTTCGATTCCTGACACGGTTGACGCGAAATATTGAGATATCGGGTCTTCTCCTACTGAGCATTATTACTTCATAATATATTTTTTTAAAAACTGAAAATGTGTTTTTACGCTAGAATATTTCATAGTCCCTGGACTGGCACCTGAAGCCTAAGACAGATCATCTTACCTTCATGCCTTCATGTAACAAAAATGACCAAGATATGCTGCGATTGGCGCACGAATGCGGTGCCCTAAAAGGAATGAAGATGATAATGAAGATCATCGATGTCGTCTCCGATGTTAACAATATCACGAAACGTGCTAATCGGTTGTCTGGAATTACTTTTGCCGCGAAGTTTGTATTTGATTCCAACTTTTGTTCGAACGAAGTTACACCGAGTTCAGACAGAACTTAAATGCAGATTTCGTTTCCTCGGATGACGTCACCGGGGCGCCGCGGCGGCGACGCTGCGCGTGCGCGGCGCTCCTACGGGCGCGCGGCGCGGTCACCTTGCTTCGCCGGCCCAACTGTCATCGTCATTCCGCCGCGAGTTCCCTCCCGGCCCGCCGCCTGAGACGAAAGCCTCCTCTCCCGTAAATCTACAGGTAAGTCTACATACCTCTCTCACTTAAAATATTTCGATGGCACTTTTTAACATAAATTTACCAACACAAAAACTACAATTTTGAAATCATGTTTTTCAAAGTTTTATTTTATGCAGAGCGATTTGACATTAAAACGATGCTATACATGATTTGAAATTTAATTTACTGTGCGATGTAAGCGATTAAGTCAGTAAAAAGGCGAATGTATTTTTATTTTTGGAGGGTGCGCGTTTTTTCTTTTATCCACAACTTTTGAAACACGATGTTTTCTTATGAATGCGCAGAATCATACCATTACAAAAGTTTAATTCAAAATAATAGCTCAAAGTGCAGAATAAGTATACTTAAGCTACCAAAAAACTAAAAAACAATAATGTATTTAATTGAACACGTTGTAAGCAATTTTAAAAACTTGTTTTCTTAAAAATCACTGGTTATCATTAACTGTTTGTTATATTTTTTGTGTTTCTATTTTTAATTTGGAGAATTTCTCGGTTACGAATTTCGGAACTGAAGTTTGACCTAGTGCGTGTCATTCATTTGACCTCTGCAAGTATTTCCCTAAGCCAGAATGCTCACTGTTCCCCCCCCCCCCTTTAGTCCGTCCACCAAAGTAAATAATTCGACTCCTTTAACCTTGGGAAACATGATGTGTAATCTCAACTAACCTGTAATATTACACACTATTGTGAAACTATATGTTTATTACTACAATAACCATTAAAAATTAATCTTTTTTTGGACTACATTGGTGATTAAACTAATTCGTAAGAGAAGTTTTAATATTGGAAGTGCTTTCAGGCGTTGCGTTGCCTTGTTGGTGAAATAATTCAGCCAGATGAATCTCACTCACGCCAATAAAAGTTTCAGCTTAACATAGACAGAATGATGAATGTTACCAGCCAATGACAGGTTGTTAGCCCTGTAAATGCCTAGACTTCCATAATCCCCTGTCAAAAATATTATCCCCCTCTGATTTAGATTACAATTTATTTTATTTTATCTATTTCGAATACAAACAGATGTACAGGTTGAAAGATTATAAATAAAAACTGTAAAAAATTTATACATAGTAGGGCCTGCCATCCAATAATATGTATCCACTAAATTAGACTACAATAAAGCGACGACGGTTAAAACTATATAAATAATAAATATACCATATATTAATAAGGACAAAACAAGGAGATAGTAGGAAGGAAAATAAGGAAAATGATAATGAGTGGTGAAGGATAATTGAAGGAAAGTAGGAGTGGAAAATCTCATTTTATTTAATGATTAAGAGCAAGAAAAAAGTCAAAACGTATATTCTCTGTTATTAGCTCTCTTCGCAAAAACAATGTTCGTAAATATTTTAATTGAAATACTTTACATCTTCATTAAGAAGCTAATGCATTGCCTGACATCACCCGGCTTACCCATTATACATAGTTCAACTGGAGTATGAACTTACTATGTATTCTATATTTAAATAACAGTTGTGTATTTATAAAATTAGTTTCGACTCAAGTCGATCGATTTGTATTTTCTTTCGTGTCCATTAACTGATTTAAAAAATAAATCAAATATATTATGTCGATACTGAAATCTATTGCATCAGAGAGGGAAAACTTTTTTGAGAAGGGAATCTGAAAGTCTAGGTATTGATAGGGCTATATATATACTCAAAATGTGTACATACACTTTTATCATTACTCTTACTGGCTAACAACAATATTTTGAGTTTGTCCAAATTTATGCAGACAAGGACTGGATTCAACTCCCTGGGGAGCTGTTTACATTAACATATTACAACAGAGATGAAGAACATTTAAGAGAAGGTGATATATAAGTCTAGGCATCTACAGGGCTTATAACCTGTCATTGGCTGGTTTAAGTGGCCACTTTACACACTGTGTAACATTCACCATTCTGCCCATATTTTAACATCTATATCCCTTCAATTCTTTCATCTGTTGATGTTTGTGAAGTAAAAGAGCTGAAACATTTATTTATGCGGGTGAGATTCATTTAATTGAATTATTTCACCTACACTAGGCAACGCCTGAAAATTTTATTTTTTCAATTTCTATACTTCTTCACGGACCAAGTGGATTTATCAACAATATTTTGAGTTTGTCCAAATGTTTGCATACAAGGACTGGATTCAACTCCCTGGGGAGCTGTTAACATTAACATGCCTAGACTTCTATATCACCTTCTCTTAAATGTTCTTCATCTCTGTTGTAATATGTCAATCTTACTGGCTACTTAATTAGTGTTTTTTTTTTTTTTTAAATCTTAAAGTAGGGCACACATATCATGCATATTGTTATGTGTGTTCTAATAATAACATTGCAAATATATTTAATTTATAAATTGTTTATCACATATGTCTTGACCATTATTTTAAATTTTGATATGTTTTTTTCTTCATAAATATTTTTTTCCATTTCGTAATACTTTTTAATTGCTTTTTAATGTTGCTAATCTTGTTATATTTTAAGAAGCTGTAAATTAAAAGAAAAAGTTTATTGATTATTATATAAAACGTACAAATTAGTTAGTGAACTTTATTGATAGAAGTTCATTGCATTAGGGGTTAACATATATGATTTTTTTTAACTCTTAAAAGGCTGTACTAATAAATTCCTAATCCGTTAATATGAACAGCATAATGTACTTTTTAAAAGTTAACATGTGCAAGCCTTATCTCCCATTTAAAAAAAACAGCTGTTATTTTTAATTAATTAGGTTTTTTTAAGAACATAGTTTGTTTTTTAGTACAAATTTTTGACCAACTCTTCTTTCGACCAGTCCGTTTTTTGGTTGGCTCTAAGATATTGCATTTAGCAATAAGTCCGCCAAAGTACTTATTTTTTGTATTTAGTTACAATAAAATGTAACTTCCTGTAACCTCAAGTAAAAGACAGAATATTTTAAAGTTCTGACATTTGAAAAAAAAACACAGATACATACTGATAAATAATTCCTTTTCCATAATTTATAAAATATGTCACACAATTTAAGTCTGTTATAGCAAAATAAATTCACAATCATGTTCATTCATTTAACTAGCGTGCATTCCCGCTAACTGCCATAACCGACTGATTTTATATTTCTTCTTATGTTTTTGCCCCTGTCACACAAACACCGGCCCACAGAACAGCGTCTCTGTCTTCTTTGTTATACGTTCTATTCTCTAACTCTTTCTTATACAGTAAAACAGATTTATTGTTTAATTGGCGTCGTAAATATTTTTATATCCAGCATATTTATACAAGTTTTATTTCCAAATTTAATTTGAAAATATTCATTTGAAGATGACGAAAATTCAACTTCATCATTTAAATAAATAAAATAGATATATCAAGTCTTGTATCTTATGTAGACTCGGCAATTTTCAATTCAATTCGATTCATCTATTTAAATATTACATATACATTACACACATGCATTTAATACGTACGTATTATAAAAAAGAAAAAATAATAAAGAGACTCACGTCAAAGTAGTAGGAGAATCCTGCTCCGGAAAACCCCTTCGGATACATGGAACAGATCAATATCCAGAGCGACGTTGTTATTACGTTGTTATTATCCAGGCATTACCTATCGGCAGGTTGCTCTTGTATATTGGAATATGAAACAGTCTATGCTGACGCTGTCTTATGTAATTTTTAGGAACATACAAACCAATGCTCATCATAATCTCAGGATTATAGACAATACCGCGCAACAATCGATAAAAATGTGGAGTCAAATACACTTTCCTTCTAGTCTCTAAACTGTTGTAGCCAAGCATACCCTGGAGAAACTCGGTCGGATAGAGTCAAGGATAATACCCGCAATCTCTCACGTAGAGATATCTCAGAAACTTCTTTTGGATTTTCTCTATCATAAGAGAGTACTTCAGTTCACGTGGCCCCCAAAAAAAGCCACTCTCGAGTACTTTGCACCAAGGAGTTGTAAAGAGTTCTCAGTACGCGGGTATTTTCAAAAACCCTGGCAGTACGCAGAAAGAATCCCAACATCTTCAATCCATTACCACTGATTGTCTCTATATGTTCATGAAATGTCAAGGTTCTCACAAATTTAACGCCCAGAGCTTTAACATTTGATGTTCGTATCAGATTCTGGTCATTCATTTTGTAGCGAAAAAATAGAGTTTTTTAGGCCCTAGTGAAAGACGTGTTTCATGGCTACATAAAACCTACATTATATTGTAATGGTAATTGTTACAATCATTATAGTGTAAAGTTTCCGCAAGCTAAGTTTTGTAAAATTTCCATTGAAAATAAACGTGAAATTGGCATTTTTAATCAAAAGTGATATAAGCGCCATCTATGAATAATTGGTTTCATATTTTCCTTTAGAATCTATGTTAGCTACAGTTTACAGCAACTTAGCTGGCCGTAGGTACTCGGGGTTCGTATTTTAATGAGAAGTAAATGTTTATCTTCAATTTTATCTACAAAGTAAAATTAAGTTTTCTGTATACTTTTTTTTTCTCTGAACATGTTCAATTACGGATTACCGACGGAGATACTTAAACGCGAGCTACAAAAAACCCCGTAAAAGCCCTTAGTTTTATTTACCGTCTTTGGACGCACGGTATACAAATATCGCTAACGTTTTTGAAAAACGCAAAGTGCATCGATACAGAAAAAATCATTTTGATACTCTTTCTTTAAAAAAAAGGTTTATTTTTAGGGTGCGGAAATCGGGAATACGAGACCTCGATTTTGTCGATTTTAGTTAGGCATAATAAGTCCGAAGTGCAGTTGTCTTTTTCGCAAATTATCGGGAAGGCATCTGCGATAGAGTGAAATAAAAATGTGTAAAATACGTATTCATCAAAGTGCTCTACCACAGCATAATCCTCTTTAGACTAGCATTTTAGTGATTAATGATCCACTTCAGGAAAAAAAAATGTTTTAATAACTAAGGATTCCGGGTATACGAGTAGATACATCATTATTTTTATTATTTGTGCTTGATATAACAACACGAGACAATGAGGAAGTTCAGTGCTATGGGAAATTAGATATGAAAAATGTTTTCATTGTCGCGGTAAAAATTAAGGCATTTAATTGTATGGCGAAGTTTCTCAAAAATGTTTGAAAAAAACTTCAAAGCGATTATAAACTTAATTAAGCAAAAAATGATCGTTTGAACATAATTTTTATATGACTTTCAATCATTGCAAAAACGATATGCTTAACGATCGTCTGCATTTATCTACTGAGGTAGTACGTAGCAATTACAAAGCCGGCTCTCGATACGTTCTCTCAGAAAGACAGTAAAACAGATGAAAAAATATAATAACTTAATTTATTTTTGACAGTGGTAACTTTCTAACTATAGGACAGAACCCAACGAAATTATTTTTACATCAAGTCGCTCGTTTCTCATAATCTGACAGTTATGTCGTAATATAATTCAACTTCATAATTGACTTATTTTTCTCTCATATTTTTAATAGGCAAAAAAAAGTGCCAACCTCAAAACGATTTAAAATTTAAATAAATCGTAATTAAAGAAAAAAATGCTCGATGGAACAAAATTTTTGTCACTTTTAATTCGTAGATAAACGTATCGAGGGGTTCTAGAGCCTTCGGTATAAACCGATGTACTTACATCAAAACTTGATGGTGGGAGTATCGATAGTTTATCTTTGTAGTCGGTCGGGAGAATTTTATCTTCAACTATGACATAATATTGAATCTATGTCATTTTAGAGCGTAGATATGTGTACCGTGACGTACGCTTCCCCTTGTTTCATATCGATGTACCTACCCAAAAATTTAAAGGGGGGGATGGTAGTATATCTTTGTAATCGCTAGAGCGAATTTATCTTCAACTATACCGTCAAGGTGAAGGTATGACGTCTTTATCTTCCCATCATAATCGAGGCCCAGGTATGGTCTGATTGTGATTTATCTAACTTTTGGTATCGTTATATATATCGTCGGTATTAGAGACCGGCGTTTCGGTTATTTAATGGGAGCAGCAGTAACAGTTACAGTTTCACAAATTAAACGGCTCTGTGAAACTGTTTAGATTTAAATAAAATCATGATATTACGTATTTATTTATTTATAATTTTACATTGTTTGTATTCTTTTTTTAAAACATAATCATGTATGGCGTCTGTTCCTCTCCTCCTCACTTCTGTTCCCTGTCTCGTGCCGAGGGAAACATTTTACAAAATGTGAAACATGCCTTAAATTAGCTAATTAACAAAGTTAACATAATAATAACAAAAAAAAGTAATTAATCCAATTAACCTTATTATAATTAACATAATAAACAATAAAAACTAAAATAATCAGAAAAAACATAACCAATTTATATAGACCAATAGAATACTCAATAGAATACAATAAAATCTTATACTTAGTTTCAATAATAAAGTCTTATTCTGTCTTATTTTATTTTATTTTATCTCTAATTCTTAATATTTTATATATATTTATATTTTCGACACTTGACACTTGTGCAATATTTACACACATGTCCACCCTCATTCCAATATAACACCCACTCACCCACCCTCACTTACACTCACACAAACACACAAGTATGTATTGTACGTGTATTTAATGTATTTCTGTGGATATCTGTCATTGGTTTTATTCTCTGTATATTTTATTTGTTATATTTTTGTTACATGTATTACTGTTGATATCCCCAATAAATAAAAATTTAAAAAATAACAAATTTCATAAACAGTACGCATATTTTACCTATTTGGCTTGATTCACTCATCGATCCGTGCGCAACCTACCTCCACTATCCATTTCTTAGTGGCAATTTTTTATAGTGAGAACGTACTAATTGTCCTTGTGGATAATGGAAGTAGATTGTACACTTTAACCGAGTTGTAGGCCAATCCTCTTTGACCGAAGGTTGTATTTATATTTTTGCAGCATCAGGGTGGAGTACCTAGTATCTCTTGTATGTGTAACGGAAGGTAGATAATAATGTGTATGTGCGTATATAAACAGAGCTTTTACATAAAGTTGTGTTGTATCGGGTATTACAACTGTTAGTATAAGCTGTGTTCGTTTTTTCCCGAATGATGCAAACTAGAGAAACAAGACAAAAAAAATACAACACACTGCGCAAATGTCGCTAGCGGCTTGGCGGCTTTATTCTCTCGATTGAACTCGAACAGAAAGAGATGTCGAAAAATTTTTTTTTCGTCTACTTGACATTCCACTTTGAAGACTTGTATTCGAATAAAATTTGCAACGTAAAAGCAAACACAATATCTCAAAGAGCAGAAAATTTTATTTTGAATGACGTATGACCTTTGCCGTTTTGATTTACTTTTGGTGCTCATTTTTAAATTTGGATTAAAACGGACACAATTAACGTTAACACTACTACCATCACGCCATTTCTCCGTAGGGGTAGGCAGAGAGAATGGACGGTCACACACGTTTCATTTTTTTTCATTTCAATTTTTTTTTGCACAACAGGCCAGGAGGCCCAATTACAGTGGTGAATTACATTACAGAACAACCAGGCTTGAGAAAAATCAAATTTTATTTTTTGTGTTCTCACCGGGAATCGAACCCGGAACCTTCCGTGCGTGAGTCAAGCGTCTTGACCACTACACCACGGAGGCCGCCTATCGTCTATCCATACGTCTATCCTGGCATACAATCCTAGCTTCTTACGCATTCATACATCGTGTCGTACATGCTCTTCGGTTCTGTCTGCTTTTGACATGACCAGACTTAACATTTTGGTTATCTGATCATGCCACGTCTTCCTTGGCCGTCCTCATCTCACCTTACCGTTCATTTACGCCATATATACTTGTTTTACCATTCTTTCGCCGTCCATTCGTTCTACGTGACCAAACCATCTCAGAGACCTTTTCTTAATCTTATCAATTATACATCACTCTGTCAGATTTAAAATTTACACTAAAAATGTATTATGTAGCTTAGTAGACATTATAATAAAAAATATGTACATCTGGGAAGATGTACATATTTTTTATTATAGGGGGAGGGATCCCCTTCTTATCCTCTCTTTAAGCATTTTTGTCCTTATCCCCCCAATTTACAGTAACTTAATGTTCTTAAAATAAATATTTAAAAAATCTTTGATTATTGAGTACATGAAAATAACATTTTTATATGTATAAATTGTATGTATTTATTTGATATGTAATATATTTTCTTTACTAACTTTGTATACTATGTGGAAATCTGCTATTAGTTCTGAGTTTATACACTATATCTGTTTGTTTACTAAAAAAATGTATGTAGAACTGTTGATTTCCCAAATAAAATAAAATAAAATAAAATAAAATAAAATAAAATAAAATAAAATAAAATAAAATAAAATAAAATAAAATAAAATAAAATAAAATAAAATAAAATAAAATAAAATAAAATAAAATAAAATAAAATAAAATAAAATAAAATAAAATAAAATAAAATAAAATAAAATAAAATAAAATAAAATAAAATAAAATAAAATAAAATAAAATAAAATAAAATAAAATAAAATAAAATAAAATAAAATAAAATAAAATAAAATAAAATAAAATAAAATAAAATAAAATAAAATAAAATAAAATAAAATAAAATAAAATAAAATAAAATAAAATAAAATAAAATAAAATAAAATAAAATAAAATAAAATAAATTAAAATAAAATAAAATAAAATAAAATAAAATAAAATAAAATAAAATAAATTAAAATAAAATAAAATAAAATAAAATGTAATAAAATAAAATAAAATAAAATAAAATAAAATAAAATACTTGACTCAGATTTACACTCTCGCCTGATTTCATCATTCGTAACCCTGTCATACATTGATTTCCCACACATTCGTCTAAGAGATCGCATTTCAACCGCGTTCACTCGGCTTTCATCCTTCCTCTGCCAGTTCCATGTTTCACTTCTATACATAAGTGTTGGGACTAAAACTCCGTCGTGCACTGCCAGTTTAGCTTCGATTGACATATTTTAATTAGCAATTACTGTGCATTTCTCCGTTCATTTCTTTGCAAATCAAGCAAGGGAATTTCGATTCCTTGATAAAACTTTAAAAACTAGAGTCACCGCATACAAATTAAAACCCTGTAACTAACATCTTGCTACAGGCAGATTCTAGATTTCATTTTCCCATTGCTTTTATCAATTATTCCCGACAAAGTGAAAATGTTTTCCCTCTCAGTTGCAATAAGTGACAATATAAATAACTCCCTAGGGAGTGATGTCCAGCCTTACCTGCAGGCAATTTGACATCCTCTTTTTTTTTTAATAAAAAAAGATAAAAATATTTGCCTTCCTATGATTTACCCGAATATTTAAATTTTCGGGGGCATTTTCAACAAGTTGTAAATAATTTATTATTAGAATGTGGGAATCAAGTTGGGGAAGAATGGTACCACACGGTA
This sequence comes from Micrasema longulum, assembly GCF_059751315.1. Classification (NCBI taxonomy): domain Eukaryota; kingdom Metazoa; phylum Arthropoda; class Insecta; order Trichoptera; family Brachycentridae; genus Micrasema; species Micrasema longulum. The sequence goes on along the minus strand of NW_028279568.1, from coordinate 214,518 downwards.
CCACAACCCGATTAAAAATACTAAAATGTTTGTTCAAGGATCGAACTAATGGTTGCTGCGTACATGCTAACTACTAACGTAACTAAATTAAACATCTTGATCACTTTTCTTTATTTTTTTTCATAGTTTAAACAATTTTGTATTTTCTTCTAAATTTGTTACAACAGAGGGGAAAACATTTTTGAGAAGAGCTACGGAAGTCTAGGCATTTACAGGGCTTATGATCTGTCATTGGCTGGTTTGATTGGCCCCTTTACACACTGTGTAACATTCACCATTCTGTCCGTGCTAAATATCCACAGTTCCTCAATTCTTCCATCTGTCGACTTAAGTGAAGTAAAAAAGCTGAAACCTTTATCACTTGGGTGAGATTCAACCGGCTAAGCCAAATCACCTACTAGGCAACGCCTGAAAACAATTTGCCAATTTCTTCTTTTACCAGTTAGTAGATTCAACAAAATTTTGTGTATATCCAAATGTTTGCAGACAGGCTGGATTTCCTTGCCAATGACAGGTCAGAAGCCTCCGGCCTCCGTGGTGTAGTGGTCAAGACGCTTGACTCACGCACGGAAGGTTCCGGGTTCGATTCCCGGTGAGAACACAGAAATTAAAATGTGATTTTTCTCAAGCCTGGGTGCTCTGTGATCTAATTCACCACTGTAATTAGGCCTCCTGGCCTGTTGTAGTGCAAAAAAATAATGTAAAAAAATGTTTTAAAAAAATATAAGCCTTGTAAATGCCTAGACTTCCCTATTCCCTTTTTAAAAATGTTTTCCCTCTCTGTTGCAACAAATTTAGATCGGAATGACTCCCTAGGGAGGAAATCCAGCCTGTCTGTTAACATTTGGACATACTGATAACATGTCTGTATTTTTTTAATCATTGTGAAAAACGGTTTTTGCACGCCCAAATCTTTGATCAATCAAATTGTCAAATTTACGACATTCATTTCGAGCGATATTTTGTGATCACAACCCACCCAAGAGATATGTCGTAAGTCATATTCCCTGCAATGCAGACTTTATAAAAATAGTGAAAATATTATTTCAACAAGTTACATATAAATAGGGTGAATATCGAAGTACCAGGCGTAGGGTTTTAATCCAACGTGTGTACAATTTCTGTATCTCAAATTCACTAGACAAAGTTACATTAACGAATGGATCCGTGACGCGTGTTGCAATGAGACGATAAGAGTTGTACTTCCTTCGTCGATATGGTAAACTCGAATATTCTATCCCAAAATATGAACATACAGTAAAACTTCATTTATCCGAACTCCAGTTATCCGGATTACCGAACATCCGAATCGTTATTGGGAAATAAAAAATATAGATGTTATAATAATAAATAAAAAAGATCGCTGGCTCATGTTGAAGTATGTTTGTTTCCAATTCGCTGTGTTATTTCAAAAGCAATAAATAAATGATCACAGAGTAAATTTTGCGTTTTCTTTCAAAACATTGCCTTCATTTCAATTAATTCGGATTCAATGAAATAAATTTGTAAAAAACATTATTACTAGAAATTGTTATTATTTTAGAGAAGGAGAAAAGATTCTAAATTACCTAATCTAAAATGTTTTTCATCTCTGTTATAAAATGTTAGTATTTAAATATGTTTCGGTTTCGATTACAATTGCGGCCGAAATTAGAACAGAAGCCGAAATTCGGTTTCAGTTTTGGCCGAAAATCTTGTGTCGGTCGGTCACTATAAATAAATTATATAAAACTGAAAAAATAATTTTTTACTCGATTTTTAGCTTGGCGTGCTGTAACCATTATTGTAGTAGAGGACCATACTCGTTTATTGATTTTAATTTGTTTTTATTGTGTGGGTGCGTAGCATGTAATTTGTGTAGTCCCATCTATGTATATTTGTGAATTTAAACATCCTTAATCACGTTTCCGGTCTTGTGAAGTTTTCATCTTGAGTTTCGAGTTTTTGTTCGGGCAGACGACCCCTAAGACATTCGTTGAAATTTATCTCTTATATTTTAGGCAAAATTTTATCATAAATTCAATCGCTAATACGAAATTATTTAATTATAATCGTTGCGCCGACAAAACCTGTTGAATAAAATAAAAAATAAAAATAAGGAGATGATTTCTATTTATGTTATGTTGTACAATAAAAGTTATTAAAAATATTTATAAAATACGTGATTTTTCTATTTTTTTATGAAATGAACGCCGTCGTAAAAAACTCTCTTTTATTTTAAAATAAATTAAAAATGTGTTTTTTGTGTGTTTATAAAAAAATGTGCAATTGAGTTTTCTATGAGTGTAGTAATGTGGCGATTTTTTATACATACACCTGATTTATTTTCCTTTGATCATGTTTAAAAGTATGTAAAACAAAATTGGTGAAGACTGTAGGTACAGTTATTTTTGAAAATACACCGGAACCTCTTTCGACACTTTTTTATAAGGTTTTCAAACGGTTGCGAATAACACAGTTCAATAATTTATTTTAAAAATATAAAAAAAATATTTAAAAATGCGTAATTGTAACACAATTATACTATTCGTTATAGGAATGCCCTATATCGCTCATTTACTCGCTTGGCGTAGGTATAATAAATAATATGTTATTTAATATAAATTTAAATTTATAATATATTTTTTTTTAAATTAAGATACAATAATACGAAAATATCGCTTACTACGAATCCCGATAAAAATATGCGAAAATGATTTAGAAAAATTAATGGTATTTTCAAAATCAATGGAGAAATGTTTTCAAACGTGTTTTTTTAATGAAATTGCTAAAAAATACGACTACAAAAACGTGACATGTTGGCTGTGACAATTGTCACGTTAAGATTCGTGACGATAATTTATTGAAATTTGAACGGTCACAAAGTCCAAAATTTAATCGAATCGTGGCGTATTCGGGGCGTGGCCAATGCAATGAACCGTTTTCGTGGGTATTTAAAATTATGAATCTATAAATATTTTTTATGTTACTAATAATAACAATGTTTTTTTACTAGACAGGACAGGAAAACGTCGTTTTACTCCGGGGTTCCGTTCTGGGAGACACCGGCGTAAAAAAAAATCGGTGTAAAATGAACACAAATATAATGTTAGGTTAGGTTCCGTGGCGAAAATTCTAAAAACAATATTTTATGTTTATTGAATGCATATCCTACATATATTCCAAATAAATTATAAATGTATATAATAAATACTTTTCTTTCTAAAATTCCTTTTATTTTTTATAATAATAAAATAAAAGATAATATAATCATACCTCTTTATTTTTCTTAAAAGCAAAACGAAAACTAACAAGGAAACAATTTTACACACACAATAGTCTGCTTTCGTCTACGGTAATATAATAAAACAACGTGTAAACGTGTGTCCGCTATTAGAATTGCAGCGCCTATTGTCGTCTGGTGTCGGCCGAACCGGGGAATCCCACGCCGACACCAACCGGCGTAAATCAAACCGGCACAAAACGACGTTTGCTTGTATTTCATAGACCATTACTAATTTAAAATATAAATAGAAAGCGAAATATTACCTAGAATAGATTGTCATCCAAGGAAACCTGCATAGCATTGTTTTTTTTTTAGTATATTTATTTTACAGGGTACTGCGTGGAACGTATCCCCCTTTTGAAAAAAGGTTCCAGTGCACAATCAAATTATCAGTATTATTTTTTATTATTATTTCAAGCGATATTTTATATTTTGTACTTGTTAACAATGTAAGGGTGCATTTTCTCATTGGCACAGTAAAATGCGACTCCATACACGTAGTTCAAGTATTTTACAATTGATCACTAATGATTTTTTTGGTATTTTTTTGCACCGCTGCTGTGTTCTGTTTTGGACTACTTCTGGTTAGTTTTATTTTGTATTATCTTTGCTGTTTGTTCAATTTAATTTACGTAATATTACACCAGTATTTTTTAAAAGTATTTTACAAATTTCTTTTCTGTTAGTGACAGTGCATTATAATCGTATTTATGTGTCTAAATATTACGTCTGCATAAAAAAAAAATTTAATGCACTGTGACGATACATGCTTTTTAAAGTTAGATTTTCCTTTTGTAATAGAAAAAATGACCCACTGAAATCCAAAATTAATATTACATATCGGATGCAATTATTGTTTAGTAAACCAAAACATATTTAAGGGCAAATATAAAAATACGAAGCCCGTAGGGTCGGTGAATTGAGGCCCAAATTTTCTAGCATGAAACAGGCGATAGCCGGCTCTTTCCTGCTAGCATATTATTATTTAAGTGCAAATATACAAATAAATAAAACACAAGACGAATATTATCGATTACCCACGCAAAATAACTTCATCTACGTTTTCGTTTTTCAGAAATTAGAATTTTAATTTTGATTTGAATTTTAACTTTTAGTTGTTGAATTTCATTAAAAAAAAATTTTTAACCATGTCGGTTTTTTTTGCACATTCCAGTTGTGGTATTTTTGTATATTAATTATTACTAAATTTTTTGTGTGATATTCTCATATTAAACCTAGTTTAGACATGTGAATATTTTGCATTACGTGATCTTATGTAAATCACCGACGAAAACTGAGAAAAATAGAATCTTCTATCTTTGTTTTAAATTTTAAACACCGCTAAATTTGAAATTACCGTCCATCAATTTCGAAAAATATAATTTGTTTTGCCGATTTCCCAATACTTACTGACATTTTTTTATGTAAATATTATTTTATTTAATTGGTGGTAAAACGGTATCACAGAAGTTCGTATTCGCGGATAGAAACGAAATAAAACTGTGATTCAAAGAACTAACCAAATTCTCTATTTAGTTTGATTGATTTCTTTATTGGCCATCAAACGCTTTTGCCTAAGCAGGCATCATCAAGAATAGCCAAAAATGAGTGAAACTGAACCGAGAAGTTTGATTGACACATTGCTTAAAATTAACGGAAAATAAATATACAAAAATAATTTCCAGAAAGTTTAGTGTTTTTTTTTCTAATTGGAAACCATAATTTTTCGTGTTATTTTGATGCATTGGACATTGCAATTTCAAATAAATCGCAGAGTGTATCAGTCATCGGTATATTACATACGTAATTTTACTTTTATTATATATTTCTTTTAACATATTTTTTCTTTTTGTTTCGTTTTAAAATTTCCCATATCGCCAAAACTCGGGATGGTTCGATACAGGATCAGTTCTAGCGGAAATATATATTTTGCCTATTTAACAAAACCACGGACCATGTTGTGGAGGCGGCTGGTCCAATTTACTTCATCAACATTCTACGCTTTGCATCCAAGACAAGTTTCTCAGCGGAAGACAAAAATCATAGATCGGTTAATAAGCTTGCATTTTTTATACAAACATTATTATTATTTATTTGTCAGCAATTGAATGGTGCGGAATTATATATTTACAAACTAAATCACTCATATAATAACATCGTGGGATAATTACTACAACTACGTAACTTCAAAATCAGCATTTTCGAGTTACCCACCAAAAATGATGTGTATTATTATTATCTTATCTCTTTCTGATTTTAATTTATCAAATATTTTTGTGTACCGTATATTATATTATTTTCACATATATACTTACTGTTAACTAATTTTCATTATTTGTTTTTAACAATAATTTGTTGATACCATTTTTTTTATACTTATAAGTATATGAAAATGTATTTATTTTTTTGTTTGAATTCTTTACAAGTTATTTACAATTTGCTTTTTAATTCAATTACTTTTATTATATCCATATAAAATATTTTTTTTCTTTTTTACTATGTAAAGTTTCACTTTTTATTTTGCATGGCAGTATGCTTCTTATTGTTTCTAAATGTATACAAAAAAGCATTGTTTATCTTTTAAATTTTTACGAACTATGTTTGTACTTAACTGTATATTTTTTGTAAATGCCCCTTGGGCGTTTTGTAAAATTAAAAAAAAAAAAAAAAAACACCCTTCGTTATGCTCCCCATGAATGCTACAAATAGACAAGTCTTCCATTCAAATCATCACAATATGATTTGAATGCATCACGACTTGTCTATTTTGAAGTTACCTGGTTGTAGTAATTACCCCGCGATATATAATAATCATAACCGGGCCCCTGGCTACTAAGTTCGAGCTTCTGGGATGTTTGCCGATATGGTCAACTCGTGTTTAGTGTATCGATAAAAAAATGTGAAAAAATCTTCTTTTGAGAAAAGAAACCTAATTTGATAAGATATGTTTTCTTATCTAGTGTTATTTTATATGGATATATGTGGTATATTTATAATTTTTTGATCAGACTTAAAATATTTAGATATTTACTATATTCATCACAAATAATAAAACGAATAACTCCAAATCCAAAATTTGAAATCAGGTACTTTTGGCTATCAATGTCGTTAAGGTACTTAGTGTATCTACTAAGCTTAGCAGGTGGGCTCTTTCTTTCGGAGAAATTCTTTCATAAAATTCACCTCGTGTAATTTGGTGTAATGGTCAGCGCGTTTGCCTATCATGCAAGAGGTCCCGGGTTCGATTTGCGACATGGTTTATTTTTTTAAATGATTTACCCGCTAAACCTCCATTTAGAGGCTTGTCATTAGATGGGAAAGAGTAGATATGGATGGAGGTTATGAAAAATACACCACAACACCCAGACCAATTGAGAAAATAAACTTTCTTGAATTTCGTCTAGCAACTGGCGGGAATCGAACCCGCGACGCCAGTTGCACAGTAAGCCGTCTAACCAACTGCGCCACGACGCCTGTTGATATGAAATATTGATTTAAAATGGTGTTTTCACACTAGAATATTTTATTGTCCCCGGACTGGTACTTGAAGCGTTAGACTGATCATCTTACCTTCATGTTACAAAAATGATCAATATGCGCTGCGATTGGTGTGCAAATGGTGCGGACCATTAGGTGCTTGAAGAAAACGGTGATGATGATTTTCGAAAATAATATAAAAATAAAATAAAATTTATTATGGAAATAAAAGATGAGTGATACTTAAATCCACAAATTTGGAGTAACCAATTCCGGTTTTATTGCTTTCGTCATCATTTTTTAACTTTTTTATTTTAATATGTACCTACGTAGTTTTCCGCACGCACCGAATAATTTCTGGTAAGTCTTGTTAAGCTGCAGATCAATTATCCCAAATGTTCGTGATATTTTAATGATTTGGTGCAATTTGCAGACACGCGAGAGCAAACAGTACGTGCCTCTCCGCCGCGCTGGTTCAAAAGGGGTTTTTAGGATAGGATTAGGAGGGTTCGGAAAAAAAGAATCGACCAAAACCCGTATGTCGCTCGCGTACGCAGATACTATTTTCATGCAGGTACAACCTGCAAAAAAGACAAACATGTATATTAGCTGGGGTACTTAGTACCGAACCTAGCTCATCCATTTATACTTGGGGGGAAATTGAGAAGAATATTCTTTTGTAATTAAATTAAAATATTTAAATTTATTTTAAAAGAGAGGGAAAACATTTTCGAGGAGAGAATATGGAAGTCTAGGCATTAAAAGGGCTTATGACCTGTCATTGACTGATTTAAGTGGCCACTTTACACACTGTGTAACTATATTTGAATATCTATATTCCTTCAATTCTTTCATCTGTTGATGTTTGTGAAGTTAAAAGAGCTGAATTCGGTCAATCTGGTCCACGAAGAAGTTAGTATAGAAATTGAAAATATAACATTGCAGGCGTTGCTTAGTATGTAGGTGAAATAATTCTATTATATGAATCTCACCCGCCCAAATAAAGGTTTCAACACTTTGAACCTTCTAGTTGAACCATTTTGAAATATGGTTCTTGGCTTTAAGAGCCACTTGATACAGGTATTTTGGGGGCCATCGGCCCCGCTCAAAAGTTACAGAAAGTGATCGTTATATACAAACAATGAATGTCATTATTTACATACAGCAATCAGCCGGGCATCACAGGCGCAATGCCAGCGAAGCCAGCTCCTACACTGGCATTGCGCCTGTGCCGAACCGAGAGCATACCAGATTTGCAAACATTAGGGTGTTATGTTAAAAAACTTAACAATAACACAAGCGCGTTCCGAACGATAAGAACGCCATCTTTTGTCTTAACTAAAAACCATTCGTCCTTAAGCTAAATCAGCACTGGAAACCCGTGTTTACAGAATTCACAAAATATTGTTTCCAAGTTTTTTATAAATTCTTAGATTTATTTTTTCTTAAAACAAGGATGAATAAGTCCGTAATATACAAAACGTATTTATCAATTATCAATTACGAAACAATAGGATGGGTAAAAGCACAAAAAGCCTTATTAAGAGTAGCCAAAAAAGGCAGGCTTTTTACAGAATTTCAAGTACTAGACATAAGGCAAATATACATAAATACCATTTTAAGATACTTTCACCAAAAGCCTGACAGACATAATGACGGACAACAAATTTACGACACTAGGCAAAGACAAAAAACAATACTTCTGCTGTAAAAAAAACTGATTACGGACAAAGGCACTATAATTTTCTGGTCTCTAAGCTATAACACTTTTTGAGTATAGATATATCGGTAAGCAAAATGAAAAACAATGTTTTCAAAACACTAGTTCATAAATGGATTACTTAAAGGATAAGACAGGAAGCCGAGGAATATGTTTCATATTATATCAGAATTTAATTTTAATTTCTTGAAATTCCTTTCTAATTTTATTAATGAAGGTATGTTTAAAGATTATTAATATTTTTGAAGTTAAAGAGCTGAAACCTTTATTTATGCGGATGAAATTCATCTCATTGTATTATTTCACCTAAATACTGGGCAACGCCTGAAATTTTTATTATTTTATTTTTTCCAATCATTTTAAGTATGTTTTGTATTATTTTCTATTGATTTCGATGATACTTTTATTTTGTGTATTTAATTTTTAATTAAATATTTTTTTTTTTGTTGTCTTCTTTAGAATTGAATTATTTATGATTTATGTTTTGTTTTTCAGGATTGTTATTCAATTGCATCACATGTTACTATAATTTAATTAATTAAATTTGTATTTTTCATTATTTATTTTAATGGCCTAGCACGGAAACAGCCTAAAAAGCCTTAATAAGTTCATGAATATGTAAACGAGTGTAATTTTGAATAAATAAACAATTACAAACACAATAACGTATTTCTATAGAAATGAAGAACATTTTAGAGAAGGCAATATAGAAGCCTAGGCATCTACAAGGCTTATGACCTGTCATTGGCTAGTTTAAGTGGCCACTTTACACATGATGTAAAATTTACCATTCTGCCCATATTTGAACATTTGTATTCCTTCAATTCTTTCATCTGCTGATGTTTGTGGAGTTAGAGCTGAAATCTTTATTTTTGCAGAATAATATGGGCAGAATAGTGAATGTTACACAGTGAGTAAAGTGGCCACTTAAACTATCCAATGACAGGTCATAAGCCCTGTATATGCCTAGAATTCTATATTACCTTTTCTAAAATGTTCTTAATTTCTGTTGTAATATGTTAATGTTAACAGCTCCCCAGGGAGTTGAATCCAGTCCTTGTCAAAAAAAATTTGGACAAACTCAAAATATTGTTGATTAACAGCATTGTACAGTTGAAAAATATGTTTTATGAAAATAACTAAGTAAAGCATTGAATTAATATTATGCGGGTTGGATGTATAGCATGTACGAGTACGCTTGTGGGTAGAACTGTAAATTATATTATAAAAATATCTTCTTATCATACAAATATTAGCCCAGACACATTCAACATTTTCTTATTAAAAAACGCTAGAGCCCGGATTATGAGACGACGAGTCTTTGACAGTAGAAAAGTAAAATAATTCGCTGGCTTTTCTTGCAAATAACCCCTGGAAAAGAAAAATGATAAAAGTGTCGTATATATTTTTGTCCCAGTTGTTTTGACGACGGCACTAATTTGCTCTGCAGAAACACAATATTCTCAGCGAATTCCTTTTTTGTTTTGTAAAAGCTTGGAGAGCGAATAACATGCCTGGAGGAAAATAAATAAAAATAGCTCCTGTTAGCTGAGCTAACGGGAGCTAACGGGAGCTAACAGGAGCTATATTTATCGGTTTACCGCAAAGTTGGTTACTGGTTTATAGTGGAAATACGAAGTGAAGTGACTAAACTTTAAGTCTGATCGACAGCGCTAATGAAGCATAATATATAAGAAAACATTCACCATGGCATTATTAAAATAATATTTTTAATACGTATTAATTGAAAATGAAGAAATAATACAATTACTAGTATTAACTGTTAACATGAGTTTTTTCCGTATTGTTGCAAATTTAAAAATGAGTACCATGAGTAAAATCTTTATTAAAAAAAAAAAGTTTTCTACTATTTTACAAATTAGTATAAAGTGTATTCTTCTTCATTATTTTACAACAGTTAATAATTAATAGCATCTTCGCCGAAAACTGCGCAAATATCGCGAGTTGCTTTGGCAGCATTATTCCCTCGATTGAACGCGAACAGAAAGGGGAATCAAAAATTCTCACTTTCGTCTTCTTGACATTTCACTTCGAAGGCTTGTAATCAAATAAAATAATATTTGTAACGTAAAAGCAAACACAATGTCTTGTCAAACAGAACATTTCCTTTCGAATTATATCCTTTCCCATTTTTTTTACTTACGCTGCTCATTTTCGCTGCTGAAAAAAACGGACGCAACATATGTTAACACCTGACATATTTTTTAAAAAAAACTTTTATTCTGTATTCTCTTAGGATTTTTTTTTAAAATTACCTACTTGCTGTGTGCCATCAAGTTTCACTAACGTACTTTATATCATTTACCAACTCACACAGTTCATATTTAACTATGGTGGTTATTAGGATTGATTTCCGGCAATGTATATTTAAAGAAATTCTTATTTTAGAAGCCTTATTCATAATAATATTTTATTTTTTTCTGTCCCTACCATTTGGATCTAAGTTCCTTGGCGTACCAATTCATAGTGCTATTTGCATTATTAGATGATAAAACTTTGGTACACAAAAATATGCAAAATAATGGGACAGAAATTGTTATATAAAAAAAAAACAAACCATCACACCGTTTTCCCATGGGGTTAGACAGCAAGGGCGAATTATTGTCTAAATAAGCGATTACGCACAGCTTGCCATTATGTTTTATTTTCGATAATAATGTTTTACAGTAACCATGTTTATGGGAAAATAATTGTTATTTATTATAATTCACCACCACCGTTTGTTTACAAAAAAATATCTATGAAGTGAAGCCTATTCTCGGTGAACGATGAAACTAGCCTCAGCTTATTCCTCCATACAAAAAAGTAAACGATATTTTGCGTCTTTAACCTGGCCGCGTTTAAAAGTACTAAAATATGCTTGCAGAATACAAATATTATTTGAAGATTCTCTAATTGAAAACTAGTATTACGAACATTTTTTTTGATAGGATACCGCTGAATTATTATGTATCACATAGGACATGTGGCGTTTGCAGTGGCCGTTTTTGACATTATTCGTTTTCAAAGGAATCGGTCAGGGCTTAGTGATGACATTTAAATAATATTGGAAATATCTGCTAAATGTCATTGTGATATTTTTTAATAAACTTTTGTACAAGTATTGCATTAAAATAGTAAAGAACAAAGATACGTACATATATCGCGTAGTTAATAATAATTGCTGTTTGAGTTGACTTCTACAGAACCACAGAAAAACATTATATTTATAATTATATTGCTTACATATTATGTACTCATACGTAGGTACAAATTGTTTTTTTTTTTTTTGTATATTACCTATAAAATAAATCACAGCTCGCCACTGATAGACAGAGATGATAGATCGCCATATCACTCGGTCGTTGCGTACAGACCTTGCTTCCTCACATACATTCGTGTATCTTCTCATGCACGCACGACGATTATTCCGACTTCTAAGTCATGTCCTTCTTCAAGTATTTGTTGAATTTAATCAAGCCACGTCTTTCACGATCTTTCTCGATTTCTGCATCCAACAACGTTCGCATCATAAATTATTTTAGCCAATCTTTCGCTGTCCATTCGCTCTACACGTCCAAACCAACGCAGCATTCCTTTCTTGATCTTGTCAATAATGCTCGTGTCAGCCTTGCATAATGCTCGGATCTCGACATGCACCTACCATGCTTTGTCGCTCCATACATAAGGGTAGACTCCAGGACTCCATGCTGAAATGCTTATTTAATTGTAAATGTAATACTTTAACTTTACTTGAAGTGAAGTAACGGACAATGCCATGACAAGAAGCAAAATTGTTCTTGAAATATCACGTTGTTAGTTGGTGGTTTTTCCGATACGTTTTTTTATTATTCAGAATAATAACTCACGATTTCTGCTCGTTTTTATAACGGAGTAATTGAAAACTGTTTGTTTATGCGCAATACGAAAGGTATGAGTATGTAAGGACTGTAATATTTTCTAGGGAATTTTAGTTTACCTCCTTTCAATACAATAGCATGCCTTACGGCAGGTGATTAGTACAGACTGAATCAATATAGTCTATGGAAGTATTAGATGTTGTGAAAACAACATTCTATGATGTAAAAAAAAATGAAAACAACGACAGAGATCGTGTAGACAATGAACAAGGCTTTTTTTTCTTTAAGCTATTTATTTGTTTTGTTTGTTCGCAACTTAATTTAATTTACGTTTATCGAGACACCGGTCCCATCTCCATGAGACTAACATCCTTTGTTGAGTTGGGACAAATAATATACTTGTGGCGAATTGTTTTCGGTGTATGGGGGATTATATTAAATTGGATTTACAAAAAAATAGTTACAAGGTTGCGTGTATTAAATAAAAGATTCTCTTACGTATTTCGTGGAGTTTTATTTGCTAATGTTATAACTAAAAATACCATGACATTAATTACAGAGAGATGTATAAACTACTGTTTGAAATCTAGCCATGTTAAATGAACGTGAATTGATTTTACATTTACGACGAATGTCGTTAGTTGTGTCGTGTCGGTCGACCGGTACCGGTGCTCATCGGAGAGAGCCTGATTTGCGTTTCCGTTTCGCCGCGCTTGGTGCCTTCTTACATAAATAAAATAAAAAATAATGCTCACTTAAATGCGGTACAAAAATAACAACACATGGGACATCAGTATAAAAAGAACAAACTAGGATTAATATTTGATTTACATGAAACAAACCAATCACAAATGAGATTAAATTCAAATCCCTCCTCTCAATAAAATAAAATCCAGTTCTGAATCTCTTTCCAAAATACTGTGCGATGAGCAACACTTAAAAATATACAAACGCCCATAGTAATAAGTCATCGTCATCATAATAGTGGTGCATAGGCCACTTAATTGGTGAATTAATTTAGCGTATCTTTATCGTTTTTGTATCATAGAAGGTAAGGTGGCCAGTCTTTTGCTTCAAGTGACCCTTAAAATCAATATTTCTCTTTTTTATTACATAAAAATGACATAATTACGATTTGTTCAATCAAAATCATTATTTTTTAAATCTATTTTTCGATTCAATTATATTTTTTTTAAAATATAACGTATACATTACAAACATACATTCAATACGAACACATTATAAAAAAGAAAACAATACATCATAGAGACTCATGTCAAAGTACTAGGAGAATCTTGTAATTACTAACTGTAGGTAACAAGTATGCTGATAACGACCCATTGAAAAAAAAAACACATTTTTTATGTACTTTGAAAAATGTAAATACATAAAAAAATAAGATGTTATCAATATGAATGCTTTCGTGTCATTTTTTATACATTATTTTTAATACGATACCCGTAGACATAAAAAAGTCGGTGAGTGGTTAAATACTAATATTTAAAAATATTATTTAAAATGTTTTACCACAAAGTTAATGCTTTGTATATAAATTATATTACTTTTTGTTGCACTGACAGTACACAAGTATTTCATTGATATAAAAATGTACATGATTTGGTTATAACGCATTCCTCACAGGAAAATTCCGTGTTGAGAAATATCTATAAGTTTTTTTTGACATTGAATAGTTTTTTTTAAATATTAAAAAATATGCAATAAACCCACTAATAATATTGGGCACAGTGCTACGCGCTGTTGCTAAAATATTATTTACACAACTTTTTTTTTTTAATATTGCACACTTATGATATTATTAGTATCGGAATATAAATCACATTAAAAACTCATTTAAATATGTCTAGCAAAGTTTGACGAAGAAATTTGTTTGACTAATTTATGTTTTATTATGGCATTTCCTTTATTTTATTTCCTGATAATGATCCGGATATTTGGCAATCTGGATAACTGGAGCTCGAATAAACGGAGTCCTACTGTAATAATGAGAATATTTCTATAAGTCCCGTACACTTTTTGGAAGAGTATTTAACATTTTAACAACAAGGAATATGTGCGATCTTTGGTCACACGCTGTTTTTAAATTTGGTACTAAGACAAAAAAAAAACGAAAAAAATCTACAAAAATTATATAATACCTATGTATTACTTAGAAGAAATATAAAAAAATGGACATGTGAAATATATCAAATGAAATTAGAACACTGTACAGACCTCCTTAGAACAGGAACAAGAAAACAACAGCCATTATAACAAAAAAATAAAATATTTGCAAATAAACCAAAATTTTAGGCCAAGTATAGTTTTTTTTACATTACTAAATACAATGTCAAAAAAAGAAGAAAGAAAAACGTAACTTTAAAAAGCCACTCCGCATCATTCCACAGGTAAAAAAAATATTACAATAATAATGAAATAATAAAAAAATAATAGAAAAAGTTTTTTTATCTACTCGGTATATACACAACCCGATTCATATTTACGATAGTTTATGTGATTCAAATGTTTTTTTTAATTCTTTCAATTCTTAAAATATAGGTATTTCGAAATAATTAATTTTATGGTAAATACATTTTTTTTATAGAAGAAAAGTATGGAGTCATGGTTAGATAATCATTGAATCGAATTGGATTAGAATTGTTTTTGAAAGTATTTTTAAAGATATTCAATTTGGAACACTCTGTATCGAATGTGGAGATGGGGAGTGGCAAAGGGGATGCTTTTATTAGTAGAGGCGAAATCCCTTAATTGAATAAAGAAGCCTTGAATCCTGTTACGGACCTAAACAAAAACCATGGCACTCTATTACACCCGTAAATTCTATCTAGTCTTATTTATATACTAGACACATGTCTTCATCAGCTATTTTGAATAGGAAAAAAACATAAAAAATTATATATTTGGAAATATCTTAGATAGGGTAAGATGATCAGTTTTACGCTTTTTTTAGTACCAGCCTAGAAGATGAAATATTGCAGTGTTAACGTTTTCAAATCAATATTTTATGTCGACCTTCTCTGGAATCAAACCTAGGGACTTAGCATGATAAACGAACGCGGCGCCCACTACACTACAAGACGAACTTATCACCACTCGATTTCCTGTTGCAGGATTTCGTCTGAGAGTAGCCATCTAAGAGGAAAATAAGAGAGAATAATGGGAAAAATAAGGAGAAAAACCTGTAACGTATATGAGTATATGTACAAGATAATTGAGCTGCGCTGCATTTGGTGTAATAATGCAGTGCCCTAAACACCGATGAATTAAATTATTCAAACATGTACAAGCTCTATCTGCCCCCTAAAAAAGAACAGTTGCAATTCAAAATTCATGTTTGCCTTCTATTCTAGAGGTCTTGACTTCGCTTCCTAGCAGGGTGAATGTAAAATATTATTTTCAAATACTTGTTTTATTCTTCGACTAGCAACCGAAGCGTAAGACTAATCACCTTATCTTCATGTACCAATGCAGTGTTTTATCCACCAATGGGTACGGAAAGGAGGATAAGATGATGAGTTTTGAAATTATGTACACATATTTTGAAAAATTTTAGAGAAAATTTTGACCAATTTTTCATCAGCCTGTTTCCGGTTGGCTGCTGCTGGCGAAAATTTATTTTAGTAGTGTGCGTATATTTTTGTACCTTTTTTTTTTTTTAATATCGGAAACATACAATTATTTATGAAAAAATTAAGTTTATTAAGTTATCATTGGGATATAATTAGGTTGCCATGAGGTACGCCTACGTCATCGGAGAATTGATTGAACTTAAGATCGATTTAATCATGACCTAGCTACATATGTAGTTCTATGTAGTTACGCTACTTTACGCTGCGCTGCGCTATGCTGTAATGTACAACATGTATTATGCTATGTACATATAGGTTTTCAAGTAAAATCAAGCCACAAGGTGCTAGAGATGTTCGTTTTTAATATCCATAATTTAAAATTGACAGAGCTTTGTGATTGGAAAATATTTATATATTTTATAACGAGTTCAATAAAAAACAGCTTCAAAATTTTTCATAATATTAAAAAATCAATTTGTTTCTTTTTTGGGCAAAACCGTGTGTGTTGGATTTTTTCCGACGTTTCGGCTACCATTGCAGGAGCCATCTTCAAGGTAAACTCAAGCAAATTGATAACAGTGACCGTGAAAACCTTCGTACCTATTTAACATTAAAAAATGTTTGTCTCTTTCTTTCTAAAAAAGTTGGTGATTTAAAAAAAAGTACTTTTAATTTAGCATTATTTAATTCCTCTGTGTTTTCTACCGAAACGAAAATTATTCACAAAAAATAAATGTTTACGTGCATTAATTTGATTGTATTTTCTTTACTACAAAATCTATAAAAACGTATGAAAATTGCATTCAAGATTAATCGGTAGAATTTGATTCAGAATAAAAAGATTTAAAAAGAATTAACTTTTGTGTACTACAATATTTATTTGATATTTTATTTCTTTTAGGAATTTTTACATTTAATGCATTTTACAGAATATAAATTGCTAATAAAAATATGTCAATCGAAGCTAAACTGGCAGTGCACAACGGAGTTTTAGTCCCAACACTTATGTATGGAAGTGAAACATGGAACTGGCAGAGAAAGGGTGAAAGCCGAGTGATCGTGGTTGAAATGCGATCTCTTAGACAAATGTGTGGGAAATCAATGTATGACAGGGTTACGAATGATGAAATCAGGCGAGAGTGTAAATCTGAGTCAAGTATAATTGATAAGATTAAGAAAGGGTCTCTGAGATGGTTTGGTCACGTAGAACAAATGGACGACGAAAGAATGGTAAAACAAGTATATATGGCGAAAATAAACGGTAACGTGAGATAAGGAGAGTTAAGTCTTAAGGAGTCTTGAGTCCAAAATCTTAAGTCTGGTCATGTCAAAAGTAGACAGAACCGAAGAGCATGTATGACAAGATGTATGAATGTGGAAGAAGCTAGGAATGTATTCCAGGATAGACGTGTGTGGTGGTCCATTCTCTCTGCCTACTCCTACGGAGAAATGGTGTGATGTTAGTAGTAGTAGTTGTAAAAATAAAAGAACTTTGATAATAAAAAAATGTGTTTATACATTTTCCACAGTAAATTACAGCAATAATATATTATATACCATGTATGTACCTAGCGATAAAAAATAAAACTAATTAATAAATTTTAATTTCAAGATGCCATGAATAAAAAATATATATGTTCTATTAAAATATAATAATAATCAATACAACAGCAATATTAAAAAACAATTATAAAGTATGCATGATGAGAATAAAGAAATTTAAAAAAAAAAATATATATATTCATATTTAGAAATTTTCTCTTTTATCATTTTCTCAAGTCAAACGGTCAGTTCGAGAATTCGGCTTAGAGTAACATACCGGCCATGTATTACATACGTACCTACATAATATATAAATTGCTTCTGTATAAATAGTCTATAAATAAATAAATTGATCGGTAGAATCTCTCAAAATCGGTAGATGTACCGAAAACTCGACAGGGTCTGCACTGTCTGCAGTCGGTAATGAATAAATAATATTTTAACATCTCTAGTGCGTAGTTTGTATTTGACGAACGTGTTGACGTCACCGGATTCTATCCCCATGGCCTAAATAACAAAAATTTTACCGCGGAACGTTGCTCCTTTATTTCGTTATATGCTATGTATATTCGTTTAACTGGCCGCGCATGTAGTGGTAAATAATAGATATCTCAAAATATATGAAGATAATTATTGAAGAAGGACTTGCCGTCTAGGCTATTACAGATCTTAGGTAGAAGTAAAGTATATAAATGCTTTAGGTGGTGATTCCAAAGAATCTAGCCTATATCATCAATAAAATTAACTCCTAACCGTACCCGATGGTGCATAAGGCACTGAATTGCAGTGGCGAGCGGTGAGTTTTAAGATTGATAAGCTGCGAAAATTCTGATAAAATGTATGGCACATAAAAAAGGTCTATATTATATTTGATAAATAATCTATAACCAATGGCACTAGCGGCTAACAGTTTCAGTTAAAATATTTTCTAATTTAATTCGCGCATTTAATTAACAGAAAAATGCATTTTAAAAAAAACGTACTTGCAAAAAACGGGACTATTTCATATTTGATAAATAATATATAACAAATGACACTAGCGGCTATTAATTTTAGTAAAAATATTTTCTCGTTTAACAGAAACATTTAATTAACAAAAAATTGCAAGAAACTGGAACCCGCGAGGACTCGTACCCCAACCCTAATTTTTAGAAAGCAACGACATATCCGCACGGATATTTCATGTACCAGTCCATTAGTCGAAAAAGTTATTTAAAAAAATGGTTATTCATTAGCGTACCGATAATTTTCACTTAATTGTGACTATCGTTAATACTTGTCTTGAAGTAAAACACTACTTCTTAGTAAATAATGATAAAATCTAAATTATTTAAAAGTATTCCTCACCGAAAACGATAGTTCACTAATAATTCGGGACACCCCAGTGAGGGAACATTATTCCGTATAAAAAAAGAATACAAACAATGTAAAAGTATAAATAAATAAATAAATTGCCTTTTTAGAATCATTCTTTCATCGATTTTTATATCACTTTAATATTCACAAAACGGTGAAAGTGATACAGATTACTATTCTTTGTGCATAATTTAGTCTTGACACTATTACATTTTAATTTACTAGTATCGTTTTTATCATAACTAAAACATTATTTTAAAAGTTTAAATGGATATAATTGAACTGTCATCGTCTGTTAAAAACATTTTATAATTCATGTATATTTTATTATTGTTTAGCAAATCTTTGTTTTTGAGAACTCACTAAAGTTTTCATACTGAAACTAAGGATTAAAATGTCAATCGATTCGTAATATTATTTATTTTACAACAAATTAACTTTCAAACCACCGAACAGGACTTAAGTATTATCCTAATCTAACTTCGATGTTATCTACTCGTTCACATATTTGTCATCTCGTTTTCACATTATAATGGGTGCGTCTCACTTGCACTGTCTTAAGTGAAGCAGTTTTATTTTCAAGAATAATAGATCTTACGAAGAAATGTTAAAAGGCTAAATTGCATCTAGGAAAGCTGCAAGATTTAAATAAAATCGCAAGTGAAATTTTTCTAAGGTAAATCTGAAATTTGTAGTTTGGAGACGTAATGAAATTCATGTTTTATCTTTAGCGACGCAAGCTCCTGTAATCCGGTATTAATAATTTTGGCCGATAGAGGCGCAGCTTGCTCGCTGTATAGAATATGATGTAATTTATTAACCCAAGAAATACAATGTATTATTATTATTACTTTTTTGTGATATGTTTTTTCCTAATAATAATTTAATATAAAATATTACTTTCAATGTCGAAAAAATATGATAAGCTGCAAATAATCTGTTATTAGGAGAGCTCGCCCCTGCTGCATTGTTACAGGAAGGTAAGGTTTCAGTTGCCGGACCAGGACAATAAAATACTATGGTGTAAAAACGCCTTGAAAACGAAGATTTCATGTCAATCTTCATACACGAGGTGGACTTATTTACACTCGATTTTCTTTTCCTCTCAGGTAAAAAACCTGAGTTTAACCATCGAGTCGCAAACGCTCATCCAGGGTTCTGGTTCTTTTTCACACTTGGAAATGTATTCTTCATCCGCCCGGAAACAATATGTAATGCTCAATGTGCAATGCTGTGCTCAAACCACTACTTCATTAACAATGCTCTAAAAACGTCAACGGTTAATTGAAATATTTGCAGGGAAAAGTTAGCCGGCAGCAACGTTACTCTTCACATAGATAAAATAGAATGTCTGTCGCGTGAAAAGGTTTTTTGCGATAAAGTACAAACTATTCAGACAGAGTGTTCAGATTTCAGATTCAAAATTTACAGGGAATCTCTTTGACTAACTGCTACATAATAAATTATGAAAGTGTATGGCAGAGTATTCACAATGAAGGGAATTTCCCTTAGACCGTACTGTATTGTACCATATAAATATTCAAAGTCACTTTAAAACGCCCAAAATTAGACAATTAAAATTTGTATTTTACAATTTCATTAAAATGAGTGTTTAATAAAATACACAACGAAACAGTAGACATACACCTAATGAGTAAATTAGTTTATTTTCAGCGCTTTTTGGTTCGTTGTAATGTTATGTGTTCATTCAAGTAACTTATATGTAACAGTTCTTCAGTGTACGCTATAGGAACTTAAACTTACGAACTAGAAAGGAAATACAAAAATATAAACATGAAAGATCTTATAACTCACGAGAACTTACAGTAAGATGCATCCGAGTAAGGCCGCACGTAATCCGACACATCCGACCGCAGGTTTCGGCTGAGCCAAAGTATCGGTAGAATTTTCGGCGGAACTTCAAATTAAACTGAAACTGTCCCAAACCGAAACTTCAGTCGGTCACCAGCAGAATTCACAAAATGTAAATAAAACATAATAATAATAAAGTATCTTTTTAAACATATTTTTTCCCATACTGCGGTTTTCTTAATTTGTTTAGATACCAGGCATGAGTTTGAACGTCTAAATTTCATATAAAGGATTAAAGACACGTTATAATTATTGTACCAATGCCGTGCCCTTCTGAGGACTAAAAATTCAATTTTATGTAATGTGATAATAGGCATGCCCTCTACCCTAAAAAATGATACTTAACTGATGCTCAAACGCTCAGTGGTGCAATGCCCAGAGCGTATTTAGTTCCTCCCTAGCTGCCAGTGGCGAGCCGTGATTTATTTCATAGGTAATCTATTAAAAATGTTCATTAATTTGTACTACATATAAGTACTTACATAACATGTAAGTAATGTAATTATAAATGACTATTTTTTTGTAATTCTGTGAAAATCAACTCAAACAACAATTATTATTAACCACGCGATAAACGTAGTTTTATTCTACACTATTTTAATACAATACTGATACAATGACATTCCGCAGATATTTCCACTATGATCTGTCATTGACAGTACTGTCAAGAGTGTCAAGACTTGAGCAGTGAGCACTGGCCGATTTCTTTTAAAATGAATAATGCCTAAAACGGCCACTGCGAACGCCACCTGTCCTTTGTGATACATAATATGTCAACGGTATCCCATCAAAGAAAAATAGTCCTTCGGAAATAATGTTCGAAATACTAGTTTCCAAATAGAGAATCTTCTAAAAATATTTGTAATCTGCAAGTTTGTTTTAGTACTAAAAAAGCCGACTTGGGTTGAAGACGAAAAATACAGTGTACTTTTTTGTATGGAAGAATAAGCTGAGGTAATCGGCTAGTTTCATCGTGACAATTACTTTATTTTTTTCGAATAAACATGGTTACTATAATTTATTATTATTTAAAGTCAAATATAGTGGTAAGCTGTGCATAATCGCTTACTTTGACGATTCGCCCCTGCTAGCTGGAGCATATGGGGTCTATGAATAGCCTCCAGGTAACAAAAAAAAACACAATTCCCCTCAGTAAACTGTTGGAATTTGCGCCTTTGATAAAATCTCTTGATCATCTATTTAACAATACTTTGTCGTATGAACTCTTCATTATATAATATACTTTACGCGTTCCGTAAAATGCATGGGTAAACGAACTCCCAAAGAATTTTTCATCACTTGAACCCTTTTCAACTCGTTCAGAGTTAAATTCAAAATTGCCCAACATTCCACAGGGATGACGTTTAATTCAGTGTTTTATCCTATATTCCTCGCAACATCGACAATATTAAAAGGCCGTTTACATGTAGACAAAACAATATTGTTATGACCATTGTCCACGTGTAAACAGCAATTTGTGGGACAAGATATGATGAACTTCAGCCCCACTGGAAATTGGATAAAAAAATGTTTTCATGCGCGCGGTAAGAATTAGAGCATTAAATTGTACCGAAAAATTTCTTGAAAATGTACGAATTTTTTTTACATATTTAATATATTAATGACTTATCACTACAATTTTAAAGGACAAATAATTATGTATGCTAATGACAGGACTATTTCACAAAAATCAAACTGACACATTTACTAACAAAGACATAAACGATGACCTAACTATGTTGACCAAATGGACAATTACAAACTTGCTTGCAAATTATGAAAAAAAGTGTAATAATTTAAATTTTGAATCTAGAAAAAAATGACATAAAATAGATGCTTACATAAACAAAGAACGACCAATTGAAATTGAACATGTTAAATATTTACAACAACAAACCATCACGCCGTTTCTCCGTAGGGGTAGGCAGAGAGGATAGAACGCCATAACACTATCTTGGCATACAGACCTCGCTTCCTCTACATTCATACATCTTCTTATGCACGCACGCCGATTATTCCTACTTTTGACATGTCCATCTTCAAGTATTTGATGGACTTGATCGTGCCATGTCTTTCTCGGTCTTCCTCGTTTTCTGCATCCATCAACATTTGCATCGTAGATCCTTTTAGTCGTTCTTTCGCTGTCCATTCGCTCTACATGTCCAAACCAACGCAGCACCCCTTTCTTAATTCTGTCAATAATGCATGTCTCAGCCTTACACACTTCACGGATCTCGACATTTGTGCACCTATCATACATCGTTTTACCACACATTCGCCTGAGGGATCGCATTTCGACAGCATTCAACCTATTTAAGACTTACAATAGACAGACAATTGACATGCACAGCTCAAATCAATAATTTAATTAGCAAAATAGCAAAATTATCGAGTCTTTTTTCAAAAATTCAAAAATTTTGTTCCAAAACGGAAAAAATTCTTATGTATGAAGCCTATGTCAAATCTAAAATATATTATGTTCAACAACTATGGGGAACGGAAAACCAAAATGTCATAAACAGACTACAACGACTGCAAAATACAATATTGTAGTATATGACCTCCCTTATCTACCACCAACTAACTTTAAAAAAAACTAAACAATGATATGTAAATGAACTTTTTCAACTAGAATCTTTATAATTTGTTCATAAGTTAGCCACTGATATTATTGTTGACAAAGAACTAAAACTGGAAGAAAATGTCATAAACATGGACATAATACAAGAATATCAGAACAATACCACATAGAATATTCCATAACATGACAAGGACAATCGATACTAATATATCAGGGACTGAAATGATATAATAAACTACCAGACAAAACTAAACAAAAGACTCAAACAAACTTTTCAAAAGACGTTAAAAATATCATTATCAACAACAGAATATAAATAAAAAATTATATATTAGTTTAACAACAATATTTTGAGTTTGTCCAAATTTTTGTAGATAAGGACTGGATTCAACTCCCTGGGGAGCTGTTTATATTAACATATTACAACAATAGTTGAATCCAGTCCTTGTCTACAAAAATTTGGACAAACTCAAAATATTGTTGATAAATTACCTGGTCCATGAAGAAGTATAGAAATTGAAAAAAATAACATTTTCAGGCGTTGCCTAGTATGTAGGTGAAATAATTCAATAAGATGAATCGCACCTGCATAAATAAAGGTTTTAGCTCTTTAACTTCACAAACATCAACAGATGAAATAATTGAAGGAATATAGATGTTCAAATATAGGCAGAATGGTGAATGTTACAGTGTGTAAAGTGGCCACTTAAACCAGCCATTGACAGGTCATAAGCCCTGTAGATGCCTAGACTTCTATATTACCTTCTCTTAAATGTTCTTCATCTCTGTTGTAATATGTTAATATATTAGTTTTGTAAAATTATTGTAATAATCCGTAAGGGTTAATAAATAAATTTCAAAATAAAAAAAAAAAAACGCACTACTTCGAATGACGTCACTGGTTCATATGAACCATTCAATGATATGAGAGCTTTGAAGGATATCCGGTTTGGTCACTGTAAACGAACCAGTTGAAAGAACTGTCTGAGAACAACCTCTGACGTCACACGCGGAGTTATTTCAGAAATACAAAACTTTGAAAAATCATAGCGCTGATAATACAAAAAAAAATAATTGACTGAGTGTAATATTCTATCAACAAATAAAAAAAGACACCGAACTTTCTCTTAGTCCCGAGACATCACCTCCGAGATATCCGTGGAACAATGATTATCCACACCACCGCGCGCGGTCGCCAGCGCCTGCCAGCTGCCGCATTGTAACTTTGTGGGAATAGCAATTTGCATGACGTGAACGTGTCGCTCTCAAAAATAAATCTTCTGGAAATGGCGGCAGAAAAAAATAATTTTTATTATTTAGTTCGTCCTTTAACAATTCCAGTACACCTTGGTATAAAATGAATATCAATTTTTGTGAATTTGTTAGTAACAAACGCCGTCGTGTATTTATTTTCGCAGCGCTCACGTGTGAATTTTCGTATTGTCCCCGCGTTCTGTCCCGCGCGGTCGAGGCTGTTCACGGAGCTGGGACGCGACAATATCGTCATATCTATTGTATTGTTCACTGCAAACGACCCTTTACTTTATTGCCCTCCCATAATCCCTCTTGTTATTGTACAGTTTATAATTTATGAAAGGTTTCTCCTGTTCAATGCGGGAGTTTTAATTCGAATACTTCGAACAGACCTATACACGAGGGAGAATAACGGAGTATGTAGTTTTTGAAAAATTAATTTGATTCCAGTCAGTATGGGAAGTGTAATATGTATTAGATCTGCGACATTCCATATCGTCCATTCCAGACCAGGTTTGGGTACATAGGTACACATACAATGCGGTATACATTCACCTTTGAGTCAGGTTTTTTTAATGAAAACATTGTCAATAAGATTTTTTACTACAAGCTAATACTACAAATTACAACATTTATAATATTTTGCAATACTTTGTGTAAATTACATACAAACAAACATGAATACTGGGATTCTAATCACATGAGTTATTTTAGATTTTAAAAAAGCCTTTGATATGGTACATGTTGAGACCATGATGAACAAATTAAACGATATTTTAGTAAAATTTCTAGAATATAAACTACTGAAATCAAACTTTATAATGATATTAGCAAATCGGAAGCAGTATACATACGTAAATGAAAAAAAAACCCAAAACAAACAGCAATTTTTGGAGTACCACAAGGATCTATTGAATGTAGTTATGCAGAAAGCAGCCAGCCATAGAAAAGTGAAACTCAGTTAATATCACGTTTGTGAAAGGTGTGAATAATCAAATCTACACAACAGTTGGAATGTTTTTGACTTTGACAAATGATAAACAATGAATACGTTAGTTTTTTTTAAATATTACAAACAAGAATCTTATTACGTATTTACCAGTTTTAATGATTTTTAAAGTGCCGTAATATTTTTACAGTGTTGTAAGTATTTTCTGCAAATTGAAAAATGCCGTTTTTGTGATCGGCACCATTTGCAGTTTTTTTGTATGAAAGTGGCCTGGTTGTTTTAACAGAACATAGAATTGACCTAACTGCACCCTATACCACCCGTAGAGTATAATGTATATACTCTAAGATAACACCAATATCTCATTTTTTCAAAATTGTGGAATGGCTGCTTTCTGCATAACCACGTTCTATTTTGGGTCCACTATTATATATTTTATGTATTAGGGACTTATCACTGTACAATTTTAAAGGAAAAAATATTATAGCTGAAACATTCCATATTCCCTTCTGATCGCGCCACTTGCCCGTTAGCAGATGCACGCTCGAAAATTGCTGGTTCGCGGGATGCGTTATCCTTTGTTCACTTTTACTTTGCTACAGAACCCTAAATACAATGATTGCAATTCCTACCTTATTCTGGGTTCTGGCACCATTATAGCTGGTACTTCTGTCGCGTGGCAGTTAGGATCATCCGATCTTGTTGTAAGGAAGGAGGGGCACTTGACGAATTACACAACAGAGTGGATTTAATTGTTTTTGATCGCAAAATATCTTTTTGCGATCGCGGTGAGAATATAAGAAATCAAAATATTTAACAAAATATTTTCACTTTTAAAATTCACATTCTACTGTTAATAATAATATTTTTAACATCTTTTGTAAAGGTTGTCTGAGTCTTTTGTTTAGTTTTGTCTGGTAGTTTATTGTATAATTTCAGTCCATGGTTTATTAGTCTCGATTGTCCTTTTCTCGTTTTAAAAGATTGTGTATGATATTTTTCTGATATTCTCGTATTGTGTTCATGTTTACTACAGTTTTTTTCAAGTTTTAATTCTTCGTCTACAATTACATCAGTGGCTAATTTATGAATACATTTTAAAGATTCTAGTTTAAAGAGTTCAGTTACATTTAATTGTTTAGTTTGTTCAAAAAGTTCTTTATTTGCCGTTAGATGGGGAAGGTCATATACTAACTTTAATATTTTGTTTTGCTGTCTTTGTAGTCTGTTTATGTCATTTTGATTTCCTGTTCCCCATAGTAGTTGCATATAACATATTTTGGTTTTTACATAGGCTTCATACATTAAAACTTTTTACTTTATTGGAACATAGTTTTTGATTTAAAAAAATAGACTCGATAAAGTCGCCACTTTGCTAATTTAATTGTTGATATGAATTGTCCATGTCAATTGTCTGTCTATTGTTAGTCCTAAGTATTTAACATGTTCAATTTCAGTTAGTCGCTCATTATTTATGTAAGCATCTACTTTGTGACATTTTTTTCTAGATTCAAAATGGATAATATTGATTTTTTTTTCATTAAGTGTAAGTAAGTTTGTGTTTGTCCATTTAGTCAACATAGTAAGGTCTTCGTTTATGTCATTGTTTGTTAATACGTCTGTTTGATTTTTATGGAAAAGTCCAATGTCTTCGGCATACATAATAATTTTCCCTTTAAAATTATACAGTGATAAGTCATTAATATATAAAATATACAATATTGGACCCAAAATAGATCCTTGTGGGACTTTTTTTTTCATTTACAAAGGTATACTGCTTCCGATTTGTTAAGTGTGATTTTAATAGTTTGTATTCTTGAGATTTTTTTTATATACTTACAATGCAGTAGCTAGTAGCTATGTATAAATGTTTTTTTTACACGGTATATAATTTTATCATCATCACCATCATTCCCTTTCCGCACCCAATGGTGCATAGGACACTGCATTGGTACACCAATCGCAGCATATCTTGATCATTTTTGTTGAAAGAAAGTAAGATGATCAGTCTTACGTTTCAGGTGCCAGCCCAGGGACTATGAAATATTCTAATGTAAAAAAACCTATTTAAATAAATATTTCATTTCAACCATACTGGGAATCGAACCCGAGACCTCTTCCATGGCAGGCGAACGCGCTGACCATTACACCACAAGGCGGACAATTTTATCATTGCACAATTATATATTTTTTAGAATTGTTAGAAAATTGTTAGGAAATTCCGTGTTAAGTTGGGACTCTTTATAAATATACAAAACAATATGCAAAATAATAATATAAAAATATACATAGTACAAATTTATACATGTCACGAAATATAATGCAGACAAGTTATTCAATAATACATGACAATATGTAATTAATAAATAATACTTATTTTATAATTCAATTCGGTAATTAATTTTGATAGTAAAAATAAATATAAAATATTTCAATAAAATAATTCAATAAAATAATAATAGTAACACATCTACTCGTATATGGTATAATGTGTAATTTAATAAACAGATTAATAAATAAATTTATGCTTCGATTCGAGCAATAGTTTAAATATATATATTATTATTCCAAATATTAGAATATGCGAAACTGAAGAAAGACATAGTCTTTATGAGCAAATCCGGGAAAGAAGTGGGAGCTTTCATTGTAACATCAAAAAAATATATATATCGACGGTTGAAAGACAAAATTTACTAAGCGACCTGGGATTTTACAGAAGAGCCACTTATTTTTTTTGTTTTTTTTTAATCAACAAAAAATCTCATAATATGTACATATAATTTGAATAAATATTTAAAATATGATACTTTTTTACTGATAAAAAAAATAAAATTATTGCGGTAGGCAAACAGTTGAATAAAATGAATAGGTAATTAATTAATTAATTTGTTGGCGTTAACACAAGTTGTGTCCGTTTTTACCAAAAGAAGAGAACAAGACACGACAAAAAAAACAAATTTATCAGTAACGTATGATCCCTTATTGAGTAATCTTTACATATATAATTCCTCTGCACGTGTGATGTCACTGAACTCCTCCTAAACGGCTTAACCGATTTACGTGCGGTTTTCAGAGAAAAATATATCTTTGTGCTGTGCGTGTTCGTAGATATTTAAATCTTCAATCCAATATGTAAAAAAGAAGTAAGGAGCATAAATGTTTTATTCATCGTTGCATTCGAGGAGAATGCATCTACAAAAAATGGAATTGTTTTGTGTTTAAAAAAAGTTTGTTTTTGAATGTTTTCAAACAGCATTTGTTTTTTGTGGATCTCAATCAGATTCTTTCCTCAAATTCCTTATAATTTCTCCCCATTTATTTATTTTTACTGGATTTTTGGCAATACTAAAATAATATTAAATTCAGTACATTTTTAAAAACCGTATTCCTACATAAGTACACCCCTCTGTTGGTGAAAAGACCGGAGTTTGACGTTTGCAAAAAGAATGCCATATTTGAAAAAATGTTTATTTTATGTTTTGGAACTCAACCATAAACAAGTACCTAGGTTCTTACTTAAATTCCATAATAGAATACTGTCAACTTTTTGTTTTGGATTTTAATCATAAACAAGTACCTAGATACCAACTTATCAACGAAAAGTCTTTTGCCAACGTTCGGGCCAGACAACGTCTGTCGTGTCCGCTAGTTTGTTGAGGGAGAAGACATTTATTACTCATTTGTTGTAGTTTTCCTCTTGTTCTCTTCATTTGGAATAAAACTGACACAACTTGCGTCAACACCGATAGCTTTGGCAAAAGTTTAATAATTAAACTTCCATGGCGGTGTTTGAGGAAGGCATTCTTATTTTATACCGACCCCGATCCTTCAATATTTTACAACACATTAGCCAATCATGTATTCTCCTTATTTGTTTTTTCTTTATTCCTTGGATCGGATCGCGAACAGAAAGAGGTGTCGAAATTGCTCACTTTCGTCCACTTGACAATAATTAAATAAATGTAACGTAAAAGCAAATACAATATCACATATTAAATACTAATTATTAAAGTCGTAATAAAACTTTCTTTTTATGCAATTTTTTCTCTGTTTTCGATGTTTATTATTATTATCTTATCTCTTTCTGAAATAAATCTATCAAATATTTTTGTGTACCGTATATTATATTATAACCATATATTATTACGGGAGAAAAAAAATATTCTCACATCTCACAACATCTTCGAGATTTGCACTGGTTAAAAAGCCCAGAGAGAATAAAATACAAGCTGTGCGGGACAGTATTCAAATCCCTTCATGAAATGGCCACAAAATACCTATCGGACCTTTGTATTCGGTAAAATACATGTCAAAGAAAATCTACTCTTAGGTCAGCATTTGATTCAGGAAGAGGAAAATTTGTTTTAAATCCGGCGCTCCCCAAACACTAGATTTGGAGATCGTGCTTTTGCCGCCGCCGGCCCCTCTGCCTGGAACCAATTGCCTTCAAACTTACGAATCATCGACAGTCCCAGTCAGTTCAGATCCCCACTAAAATCCCACTTCTTTAAACTATCATACCCTCAATTTTAAATCTGGAAATATAATGTATCACTTAAGTTTAGTTAGAATGTAAGTTTAGATATACAATTGTAAAGCGCCCTTGAGGTGATTTTTTACAAAAATGGCGCTATATAAATCAGCCAAATATTATCACTATTATTATACTTATACCCGTATGCAGAGACAAAACTTAAGGTGAGGAAAGTACATTCTAATCTCATATGTAGGGAATAATTCAAAGGTGAAGACAATAGAATGTACTTTCCTCACCTTAAGTTTTGTCTCTGCATACGGGTATCAATGTAAACTAATTGTTATTATTTGTTTTTAACATTAATTTATAAATACCATTTTTTTTGTTTAAATTTTTGACAAGTTAATTACAATTTGCTTTTTAATTCTAACATTTTTCATTTAATCCATTATTTTTATTTTTTATTATGCAAAGTTTCACTTTTTATTTTGTATTGCAGCATGCTTTTTTGTTTTCTACATGTATACAAAAAAAAGTTGTTTATTTTAATAATTATTACTTTCTATGTTTGTACTTACTTGTATATTTTTTGTAAATGCCCCTTGGGCGTATTGTAAAATTAAATAGATAAAAAATAAAATATCTTGTGGAACAGAAAATTTTCCTTCGAATGATGTAAACTTACATTTTTATTTTTGGTGGCTATTTTTAAATTGGAAACTAACGAAGACCATTTATGTTAAGATCCAATATTATTATTCTAAAAATTAATCTCTAGGTCTCATAGAATGAACAGTGTATCATTTACAGGCGCTCTGTGCAGTTATTCGCAAACGCTTATGAATTCACGTTTTGATGTTTTCCTTTTAGACTGGCTTTGATTATGAATATTCCGAGTAAAGTAGTATTTACCTCGTCGCTTGTCGTTTGAAGTTATCTGTACACTTTGACAAATAATTTCAAGTATGCTCCTTGAAATCAGTGATGTCCAATTTTATTTTTAAGAATAAAACTTTTAAAATTGACAGTTTTTATTAATACTACAGACTGAACATATTACAACAGGCATGAATAATATTTTACAGAAGGGAGTATACTAGTCTAGGCATCCACAAGTCTTATGGCCTGTCATTGGCTGGTTTTAGTGGCCACTTTACACACGCTGTAACCTTCACCATTCTGCCTTCATTATATTTATTTTATTTTATTAATTTTTCACGCCTATAAGGCTTTTACGTACATGAAAGTTGTATAAAACATGAGTATATAAACAACATAAAATTTAAAAAATACAATATAAGCAATAAAAGATATAACAGTGTTTACAAGTAAAGTTGATTAAAAAAAAGATAATGAGTACATAAACAACACAAATTTAAAAAAATACAATATAAAGAAATAAAAGTAGGAACAGTGTTAAGAAGTATACTTAGTATAAAAATAAAAATAAAAAGATGAGTGTATAAACAACATAAATTTTAAAAAATACAATATAAAAAAATATAATAGAGAACTGTGTTCCTTTGACTCGTCCATCTGTTAAAGTTTTTGAAGTAAAAGAGCTGAAACCTGTATTGTTGATGAATCCACCTGGTCCAAGAGGAAGTATAAAAATTGAAAAATATTTGTAGCTGTTGCCAGTACATACAAGGTTAAATAGTTTAATCAGATTAATCTTACTCGCTAACAAAACAACGAAAAAGGTTTCAGCTCTTCAACTATAAAAACGTCAACAGATGGAAGAATCGAAGGAATATAGTTGTTAAAAAATAGACAGAGTGGTGAATGTGTGTAAAGTGGCCACTTTAACCAGCCAATGACAGGTCATAAGCCCTGTGGATGCCTAGACTTCTATAAACCCTCCAGTAAAATGTTCTTCATGTTTGTTGTAACGTGTTAATATTATCAGCTCCGTAGGGGGTTGAATCCAGTCCTTTTCTACAATAATTTGGGTAAACTCAAAACATTGTTTGTACAGATTTATATTATATATTAGAAAAAATTTCATAAGCCAAATTACAAACAAATATTCAACTTAAACACTAAGGGTAAATCAAGCAAGCGAAGGAGTGCGGTATAGCGGAATACTTGAGAGGATCTATCGGTTTCCATATAGGCAATGCCTGTTCCGAGGAACCGATATATTGCGGCAAAAATAATATCATTTAGGGTCGTATTTGCTAAAGTGTACACGGATATAATTAGTATGAATGTAATATATAAGTACTGTCGAATTTGGTTATTACGAGGAAAATAGAATCTGCTCGTTATAATCTTACTTGTTTTACCAGAGAAAAGTTTTTTTTTTATACAATCGCTATTGCACATTGTCACTAAATAAACAAGTAAATACATATGTGTATATATAATTCATACAGAAAATTAAAAAAAATATTAGGGAAAATGAAAATAAATATTTACAAACATACCTATCACATGAAGACATTTAAAATTGTCGTTTCCAAATTGTTTTGCGAACTTTTACGCTTGCGCCTTTAAAATTGGTCCATCGATAGAAAATCCAGCGTTTCTTTGGATACAAAACCATTGGAGCAATGCTTCATCGACATTAGTACGATCGCACTTTCAAATTTTTTTGTGTCCGTGATATTCTTTTCAAATGCAGACAAATAAACATCCTTATTTTTCCACAATGTTGACACTGTGGATGAAGATAGAAAAAACTTTGTACACACTTCCACATTTTTTTACGCCACGTTCGATTTCACGAATAATTGTCACTTTTTCACGAGTTGAGAAACACTTCCTCTTGTTAGAAGACATGTTTATAATTCAGGGGTTAGATTTTGACTGATCTGGTCTAGAACTCATTTGACATCACCCACTTGTAATGTTTATTGTGTATTAAAATAAGCATAGAACATTAAAAAATCTAAAAAAAAACCCGTAACAAGCATGTCATTCATAAACTACAAAAGCAGCTGTAAATTGTAACAATGTGCCTGATCGGCACTTACTAAGTTCACAAAGCTTGGACTTTTTAAAAGCATGTGTGTTCATTTTTCAATATTGTCGGGGGAAAATCCAATTAGGTACTAAGACTCTTGCATAGCTATTATAAACATAATCCGATCCCAACGCCCGGCGGTATTTACCCTTTACGTTAGCCGACCGTTTGGATTTTATTACTTAGGTTCTTATTTCGAGAATTATGTTTTCAACAATTGAAGATTTTTTGTGTAATTTTTGACAATATTTTTGTTCGTTATGTCCGAGAAGTGGCTCGTTTTAACAGTGAATAATTGTATGGAGAAAACCGTGAACTAAAATGACTACTAATGTTTTCTTACAATATTTTAGTTTGTCCAAATGTTCATAGACAAAAGACTGGATTTCACCCCCTCGGGGGCCATTAAGATTAACAAATTATAACAGGTATGGAGAATACCTTAAAAAAGGGAATATGGAAGTCAAGGCATTTACAGGGCTTATGACCTGTCATTGGCTGGTTTTCAAACCATCAAATACATTAATGTGTACAGGTACCTACAAAATAAAATACAAGTAAAGAAAGTTAAAGCTAAAACAACAAAATTTAAAAATAATTACTACCTCAAAACAAGATCTGGGTACGTATTCTGATGGGAAGTTCAAATTTATCTTCAATTTTATCTACAAATTAAAATTAAGTTTTCTGTATGAAAAATAGTATATGCTTACATTTTTTTTTCTAAAAATGTTCAATTACCGGTTACCGACGAAGATACTTTTGATTTTCATGCAAATATAAACACTTTCGTATATAAATATCGATATTTATTGGAACCGTCTCAGTAGGGGTCAACACTGTTCTGGCATCGAGACAACACTATAACGTAGGCAAAAAGGTCCATAACCTTTTGCCAGAATCGTGGAAAGACGGGAGTGTTGTCAAGTTACGGAAGGTGTTGACCTCGCTCTTTCATGACATTGGTCGTAGGGAGTCAGAAAAGTTGATGCATGCCACGGATTGGAGAACCTTACTGGATGTCAAAAATATAATATAAAAAATAAGGAATAATTTTAAAAATATATATTTATAGATGACAACCATGAAGTTTCGCATAAATAAATTGTCTATGTTTTTATGAATGTATGTATGTGTATGCGCATGGGTGTATGTACGTGTGTGTGTATGTACATGTGTATATATGTGTATATTTATATATACATGTGTGTATATATGTGTATGTCTGTATGTATATGAATCAAAATGTGTATCCGAATAAGTTTATATTTTGTTTGTCTGTGCTCTATATTAATTTGTTAAGTATTATAATATATTAAAATGTAATTGCCTAGCTTGGAACGGGGTATGTACCCTTGTTAGCTGGGCAAAGTGAATATGGAATTGTATTTTGATAAAGAGTGTGAATAAATAAATAAATAAATAAATAAAAATAGCGATAAAGATAGCCGTTCATAATCGCGGCCCTGCTATCTTAGATATTTTTAAATTCAGAAAGACTTTTACCAAAAAAGTCGAATTCTAGTCTCGAGTTTGCAATGCGGCATATTGGTGCGTGCAAGCCATAGTTGGTTGGTTATGCATTTTTTGGTTGTCTACCATAGAATGTAACAGTTTTGTTGTTCTTTACGTCTTGGTAATTTGATGAGGCTTCGTCATAACGTACAGTTGTAGGATTTCATCCAATCAACGTCGGTTGACAAAAAGTGTGGATAATTTTCAAACTGAAATAACGTTTTTGCCAAGAGGCCCCGTTCCTTTATCGCGCCGAAAGTATTTTATATTTTTGATGAACGATTAAGCTCTCAAAGACAAAATTAGTTTTCAGGAGAGGACTGTATTTGAATTTTAAAAGTGAGATTTGTGTTGCAATTTCAGTGGTTTAAAAAACCATGATTTAAATCGGTATTTGGTCACCTTAGTATGTGTGTTTGTTGTTATTTTTTAATCATATTTAAGTGTGTATGATATCTGTTTTATATTTTTCTGATTATGTTTATTGTACTTGTTGGATATTTACTGTGTCCCGTGGTATCAGGACGTGTGATCACATTATGTAAATAAATACATAAGTTTTTAAATAAATCTAATCATTTTTTAACGTGATCTAGCATGTTAGTAATAGAGGTGGGCATTTTGGTTTTTATAAAAATAGCAATAACAGTTTCCGTTTCACAAATTAAGCTGTTTTGTAAAGACGTTTAAAAAATAACAGTTTAGTTCAGTTGGCCACTTATTTTATTTATTATGGTTCACAAACAAAAAATAATACCCACGACATTGGTATAATAATCACAATTTTTAATGTTTAGATATTGTTCATCAATTGAACGTAGTTATGCAGAAAGCAGCCAGCCATATAAAAGTGAAACTAAAATAGTAGCACTTTTGTGAAAAAAGTAAATAATCAAATCTACACAACAGTTGGAATGTTTTTGACTTTGACAAATGATGAACAATGGAATACATTAGTTTTTTTTATATTACAAACAAGAATCTTATATGTATTTGACCAGTATTAATGATTTTTAAAGTACAGTGAGATTTTTCAGGTGCTGGGGGAGTATTCTGCAAATAGAGAAATCCCGTTTTTGTGATCTAAATTATTTTCATAAGGTGATTTTTACAGTTTTTTAATGAAAGCGATCTGGCCGTTTTAAGCAGAATTTTGAGATTTGACCTTACTGCACTCGATAACACCAATATATCATTTTTTTAAAATTATGGATTGTGCTTTTTGTTCAATTATATGTGAACACAACATGCACAAATAAGTATAAAAAATGTTTTTTAAATGTAATTTTTAATTGACTGGCTCAATTAAATTATATTAATAAAATGAAAGTTATGACAGTAAATTAAACTAGCAGGTTATTACAATTTGTTTATTTTTAATTTATTTGTTATGATAATAATACATAAATAAGCACCAGATCTGAGGTTCAACGTATCGGATATGATATTATTCTGTTTGGAAGGTCAACTTTGCGTTAGGTACCTGCATAGAGATAAAAATAAAGTTGAAATCCAATTTTAGCACAATCCTGTCAGGGTTTGCACGATAATTAGCGTTAGTTTATTCAGCTTCACGAATATTACATACTTACTTCCCCTTCCCAGCGGGAGGCAACCCTGTAATGGTATCTACCCAATGTCTGCATTCATTGTTAATATAATCAGAGGGGCGATTACAAACGGACGATATAGAAGCCATACCTTCATAATATAGGATGCAGAACTAAGTTCGCACAGAGGCACTTCTTACATGTTGGTCCAAGATCCTTCAATCTTCTAACTAAGGAATTACGAAAGATTAAATCACAGGTACAGTTTAAAGTAGGTTTGAGGTCTTGGATTAGCATGGAAGGAACAGGACACCTCCTTAAACAAAAAATAATTAAAATAAAAAAATAAAATGCGTTCTGCAAATAAATTATGTTTTCGTAATATCAGCATATGATAATTTTGTTTTTCTTTTCTTTTCTTTTTTTTTCATTATTGCACTGAATTGGTACACCAACCGCCGCGCACTTGATATTTTTTGTTACATGAAAGTAAGGTTCAGTAAGGTTCAGGATCAGTCTTACGCTTCAGGTACCAGTCTAGGGATTATGAAACAATCTAGTGTGAGAACACACTTTTAAATAAATATTGTATATCAACCACATCGGGAGTCGAACCCGAAACCTCTTGATGGTAGGCAAACGTACGGGTGCTCTCGATAACTAATGAAGAAGATCTGTTTTTTTTATTTTAATATTTGTTAATTCACTATTAAACTAAGTCAATTTAAAAAATACATATATCGTATTATCTGCGCTATGATTTTTTATTTTTGAAATGACTCCGCGTGTGGTGTCAGAGGTTCTTCTCTGTCAGTTCTTCCGATTGATTCGTTTACGATAAGCAAACCGGATATCCTTCACAGCTCTCATATCATTGATTGGTTCATATGAACCAGTGACGTCGTTCAAAGTAGTGCGTTTTTATTAAAATATTTATACTTTTTTTTTGTACATTTTTAAGAAACGTCGTCATAAAATTGAATTCTTTAATTTTTCCCGCGTGCAAGAAAACATTTTTTGTATCTAAATTCCCGTAGGGCTGAAGTTCCTCATCATGGAGAGTGCGGTCGAATATTTAATAAACATATTTAAATGTGTTAATGCAAGTGAGTGAACAAATTAAACAAACAAATTTCGTTTGTATTAGTATTATTATATTATATATTTTACTTGAAAATACTCTGTCACGCACATACAGGATGTTCTTTAAACCTTGTCACATCGGAAACCACAATGATCAGTATGGGCAAGAAGACATATTTAAAAAATATTTAGGACAAAAAAATTTATAAAAAAATAAAATTTAAAAAAAAAAGAAATAGTTGCGTACTTCTGCAGGGGAGAAGTGAGGGAAGCGCGGCGCAGTATCAGACTACCCCCTCACCCTCCTCGTTTCTGCCCTGCAGAAGAAAGCAACCATTTGCTTTTTTTGAAATATTATTTTTTTAAATTTTATTAGTTCTAAAAAAATATTTGAATGTGCCAATATGTCTGCTTGCTCATACTGATCATCGTGGTTTCGGGTGTGACAGGACTTAATGAACATCCTGTATAAGAGAAGTTTACTAAATATTTAAATGGAAGATACAGGGTCGATAATTTATCTACGTTACCGCTCATGAGAATTTATCATATTTATCTACATCTTTACCGTCGTATATTCCGATTGTAATCTCACTTCAGGAATAAAAGGTATCGGGTGTCATCCCTCATATTTCTATTTTCTCCTATTGTGACAAATCCGGGGAAAACGAGACTGCAGAATCAGAATTCAACATTTTCAATTGACGATTCCGGTTTGCACAGTGCATCCCTGTAATTTTCAGTCAGCTTTAAAAATGACATTCTGATGTTGTCCATGTCCGGGCTGATGATGACTATAGTTCTGTTTGTGAGATAGAATCAGGTATCATTAGCAAATAGTTCGCTTTTACCAATTGACGAATATCACCCACCATTACACGTTGAATTATCTCAAGTGACTGAAAAAAGTTTTAAAATAACAGAAAACAATTTGAATTTTGTCAAAGCTGATTACATTAAAATAAATTAATTTCTTTTGAAAGTTGATTGGACTTTCTTGAATGCATGTTGTGATCTTAATATATTGTTAGAAACCTTTTACTATCATTTACATAAAGTGATAGATTTGTACTTTCCTATTACTAGACGTTTTGTAACTCCCTCATGGTTTAGTAAAGAACTAATTTGTTTAATTAGAAGGAAAAAAATGACCCATAAAGTTTATAAATTAACCCGTAATGTGACTGATTATGATATATTCAATAGTATTAGGAAGCAAGCTAAAACACTTGCTAGGCAATGTTATAAAAATTGTTTAAATAAACTGGAGGAATCCACTGTTCGTAAAACACAAAATATCTACAATTTTTTGAAGATACTTAATAGCACTGAGTCGGGAATACCCACTACTATGTATCTTGATAGCAAAATAGCTGAAAGTTCTCAAGAAGTTGCAAATTTATTTGCAGAAACCTTTGCCAAAGTTTATGTTAATGATTCAGTTCCAACTTCAAATATACCACCTTTTAACAATAACAACAGCATAATTAGTTTTAGTACATGTGAATTTTCTAACACGGATGTTGCTGAAAAAATAAAATCTTTAGACATAAATACTCGTGCGTCATCTGGTCCTGATAAAATTCAACCAATATTTTTATTGAAATGTGTTGATATTTTATCTATTCCCCTTAGATTTTTATTTAATTTTTCAATTAAAAATGGCATTTTTCCTGATCAATGGAAAATTAGCTATCTAACGCCTATTCATAAAAAGGTGATAGAACTGACGTGCTAAATATACCCAGACCTATATGTATACAGACAACAGTTCCCAAATTGTTTGAATATTTATTTTTATCCAAATTTCTTGCTTGTTTCTTGATTAACACAGCACAAACTATGGCTTGCATGCACCAATGTCGCGATTGTGTCGTATTGTAAACTCGAGACAAGATCTGGACTTTTATTTTGTTCGTGTTTTTATTTATTTATTTACTTTTTTTTTTACATTGCAAACAATAATAAATAATAAAAATAATGTGACCTCACAGGGGTTTCCCGTGCAGAGGACACTTAACAATATACTTTTTTTTATATGTAAGAATAGACTTAATATACAGAGAGAAATTATAAAATGTTAAGACAGTTTTAAACATTATGTATTTACGACATATTTAATATCTATTTACATATATTATTATTTGTATTATAAAACGCAAAATAAAATGACAAAAACATTTGTGTCGTTCGTGGAGCGGGTTATTTAATATTGTCTTCAATATATAAACGTATTCCTCTATTTTCTCCCTGGATTATGGCACTAGAGTAATATTATTTTATACACTATAAATATCAACCATAAGCGTGTCCCTATCGTAATTAAAAAAAATGTCTTTCATAAGAGCTGGGCTAAACCAAAAAACTTTGAAAGCGCCTTGTTTTATCTGCCGTCTTCGGACTTTGGACGTAAGGTATACGAATAAAAAAAGAAATATTAAGTGTTAAAACATAGGCAGAATGGAAATGTTACACAGAATTACTAGTGATAACTTAAACTAGTCAAGGACAGTTCATAATTCTGTTGAAGTATGCCTAAATAAAACGTGTTTTTTTAGGCATATTTTTATATTTACATATTACAACAAACATAAAAACATTTTACAGATGGGAACATGTAAATCTAGGCATCCATAGGGCAAATAACTTGTCTTTGGCTAGTTTAAGTGGCCACTTTACACTGCACACTGTGTAACATTTACCATTCTGCCTATACATCATTTTGTGAGTTAACACGGTTAAACCAATTCTGCAATAACAAAATATGTAATACAATAATGCATCTATTGCCACTAGAATTAGGCTTGTAAATTTAAGTTCTGAGTTTTCAGAGCTGATCAAAACTTTCCCGTAAAATATATAAAAAATGACGTATCACGTTTCACCATGTTTCAACAGAATTGTTACTTTGCAATCCTGCCTAGACTTCCATATTCATTCCTACCTCAGATGTTGCTTGATCAAATATTTCCACTGTGTAAACGAATAATCAACGACGATATTTGTCCAAGAACGGAACTGATTGCGTCTTGAAAATGTTCTTGAAATGTCTGAGAACGGAGTTCAAGATTTCGCAACATATATATTTTGTTGCGCTGTCTGTGACGCAATAAGTACTTAATTCTCCACACAAAAAACATCCAATATAATTAACTATACAACGCGAATTCTCACCGTCTATTTATTTTTCGAATAATTTCTTGTCAAAGTCAATTCCAGCTATCTAGGATCGCATGTCTGATCCATATAACATGCTATCATTTTATTCAGGACCATGCTTTCGGTGTACTTTTATTGACGAGGAGAGGCAATAGTTTCGTATTCTTGCACGACTTTATGTACAGAGTTGAAGTATACTTCAACATATTATGTTTTTCGGATGTTTTACTTTGGTCTTATATGTAGTGATTAAATAAATACGTATAATGCAATAAAAAACGTGGGTATATTTTCTAAATAATAAATAAAATGGAGTCGATGTTAAAAATCTCAAGTCTACAAAAACGTTGAAATAATATTGACTTCATATTTATGTTTTTGTTGACTTAGTAAGTTCGTATATAAATCAATAAATGAACAAAAAAATGGTTTGCTCAAAGCATTCATCATCATTCCCTTTCCACACTTAATGGTGCATAGGGCACTGCATTGGTACACCAATCGCGGTGTATCTTGATCATTTTTATTTATTTATTTATTAATTTACACGCCCTACGGGCTTTTACATATATTAGAAATTACATTCAAGTGCAGCAGTGAAACATAAGTATGTAAATTTAGTTAAAATTAAAGATAAAATTAAAAATGCTAAAAGATACAATAAAAAGTAAAAATCAGGAAATGTACCAACATAGGTATAGGGTACATAGAAAAATATTTAATAAATTTACATTTGAAAAAATACACACATACATAAAAGTTTATACATTATTATAGAGATACATGAGAAAACAAAATAGTAAATAAAGAACAATATTAAGAAATTTTATACAAATTAATTTATAACCTTTTGAATACTTAACCTATATTTATATAAAGACAGACGAAATATATCAACTTCACCATACTCGTTACCTAGCCGCTGGCCGGTGTAGTCTAGGTATTGGTGAATTGTAATAATAATTGTGACTGCCAGGAGATTAAAAAAATAACGTTAGCTGCCGAGTATTTCGAACAGGTACTTTCAAGCTGATAACACTAGTTAATTCCGGGACGTCCAATACGCCATTTGCTATTTTATATAAATTTCATAAATCATTTATAATTCTTCTCTTACAAAGAGTTGACATATTTAGTGTACATAATAAATTATCGTAATCAATATTTTCAGTGGGTATATTAAGTTTGTAATTGATGAATCTAAGGAATTTACGTTGTACTCTTTCTAACTTTAAAATAAGATGATCAGTCTTTAGCTGCATATTATTTAATATTTGAATTTTGGTTTTTCTGATCATTTTTTCAAAATCGTTTACAAATTACTACATATCCTGCAGCTACAGAGCGCATAGACAGTTGGAATACTAAACCCAATTTGTGAATGTTAAGTTTGAAATTATTCAATAGTTTATGACAATGATTGTTACGTTGCGTGGGCGTAAAGTTAGAAAATGTTCTTATTAGAAAAAACCCCTTTTTTTGGTTAAAACCTAAGTAATAAATTTATTTTGTGTGATAAAGTGCATTGATTGCGTTAATTTACGTCATTATTGCGTTAATTTACGTCATTATTGCGTTAATTTACGTCATTATTGCGTTAATTTACGTCATTATTGCGTTAATTTACGTCATTATTGCGTTAATTTACGTCATTATTAAGTTAATTTACGTCATTATTGAGTTAATTTACGTCATTATTATGTTAATTTACGTCATTATTGCGTTAAATTACCTAGAGTTTTATTACATAAAAAAATATATCAAAAGTACTAGTGATGCGCATTGTTTTTTTTATCGTTGTCCTTTTAACTATCATCGGAAGTTAATGTTTTTTTTATTTCAATTCTATTCAAATAAAAAAAAAAAATTACTCAAGAGAATCGAACCAGAAACCCTCTGAGGGTAAGGCAAGCCTCTAGACATTACATCACGAGTGCCTATTTGTAGGTATAAGTACACTAATTTTTAAATATCAATGTGTATGTTAATATAGGTAGAAACGTTATATATAAGATGTTCTGTATATTTACCTATTTTGTATTTCAAAAATGTATTTTGTAAAAAAAAATTATACAATAAAAAATAAAAAA
The DNA here is from genome assembly GCF_059751315.1 of Micrasema longulum. NCBI lineage: Eukaryota > Metazoa > Arthropoda > Insecta > Trichoptera > Brachycentridae > Micrasema > Micrasema longulum. The sequence continues at coordinate 172,213 of NW_028279568.1, read as the reverse complement.
TAAATGTTCCTTATCAAATAGAACTTAATATTCTGTTCATATTGTATTTTATAACATTATGTACCTAGCTGCCTTAAACCTTTAATTGTATTTCTTTAGCTTATTAAAAAAAAAGAATTAAAAAAAATAGAAATATAAATATATATATATTGCCCTAATTTTTTTTAAAACCAACTTAACTTTTAAACACAGTTCTATATTTTATTACTTTCTATTCTATTTTTTTTAAATTTATGTTGTTAATACACTCATCTTTTTATTTTTATACCAACTATACTTCTTAACACTGTTCCTATATTTAATTTCTTTATATTGTGTTTTTTTTTTAAATCTATGTTGTTTATATACTCATCCTCTTTTTTTTATACCAACTTTACTTCTTAACACTGTTCTATCTTTTGTTGCTTTATATTGTATTTTTTAAATTTAATGTTGTTTATATACTTATATTTTGTAAAACTTTCATGTATGTAAAAGCCTTATGGGCGTGAAAAAAAAATAAAATTTAAAAAATTTAAAAAAATTCTCAGGTTTACATGATTTATTTTATTTAAAATGTTTTATGCAAACTCAAGCTAAAATTATGTCATAAAATAAAGCATCATGACCCAGTATGAAATTGAACTTGAACCTAAGACAGAACGCGTAACTACTATCTCACAAGATAGAAGTAAAATTAATATTATTACTGAAACAGAGTCAATAACGGTTCGGCACAATAATAATAATAATCATAGCTTATTAACAAAATAACAATTACTTTATCTACTACATACACATGGGTGGAAATCGATTATACGAAATACGATTTCTCTGGATCATGTCTAGTCTGCCTAATTAGGTACAACCTGTTTTAAGGAAGATATTTCTATGCACAAAAAAACAATAACATTACTACTTACTAGTGAATTTACTATACAGTTATACAATATTAACAATATTTTGAGTTCGTCCAAATTTTTTGTAGACAAGGACTGGATTCAACTCCCTGGGGAGCTGTTTATATTAACATATTACAACAGAGATGAAGAATATTTAAGAGAAGGTAATATAGAAGTGCAGGCATCTACAGGGCTTATGACCTGTCAATACCTGGTCCATGAAGAAGTATAGAAATTGAAAAAATAACATTTTTAGGCGTTGCCTAGTATGTAGCTAAAATAATTCAATTAAATGAATCTCACCCGCATAAATAAAGGTTTAAGCTCTTTAACTTCACAAACATCAACAACCAAAATGAACATAAACAGACTACAACGACGGCAAAATAAAATATTGTAGTATATGACCTCCCTTATCTACCACCAACTAAAGAACTAAAAAAAAAACTGAACAATGATATGTGAATGAACTTTTTCAACTAGAATCTTTATAATTTATTCATAAGTTAGCCACTGATATTATTGTAGACAAAGAACTAAAACTGCAAAAAAATGTAATAAACATGGACATAATACAAGAATATCAGAACAATACCACATAGAATATTCCATAACAAGACAAGGACAATCGAGACTAATATATCAGGGACTGAAATTATATAATAAACTACCAGACAAAACTAAACAAAAGACTCAAACAAACTTTTCAAAAGACGTTAAAAATATCATTATCAACAACAGAATATAAATAAAAAAATATATATTAGTTTAACAACAATATTTTGAGTTCGTCCAAATTTTTGTAGACAGGGACTGGATTCAACTCCCTGAGGAACTGTTTATATTAACATTGTTGTAATATGTTAACATAAACAACTCCCCAGGGAGTTGAATCCAGTCCTTGTCTACAAAAATTTGGACAAACTCAAAGTATTGTTGATAAATTACCTGGTCCATGAAGAAGTATAGAAATTGAAAAAATAATATTTTCAGGCATTGCCTAGTATGTAGGTGAAATAATTCAATTAGATGAATCTCACTTGCATAAATAAAGGTTTCAGCTCTTTAACTTCACAAACATCAACAGATGAAAGAATTGAAGGAACATAGATGTTCAAATATAGGCAGAATGGTGAATGTTACACAGTGTGTAAAGTGGCCACTTAAACCTGTAGATTAGCCATGTAGATGCATGGACTTCTATATTACCTTCTCTTAAATGTTCTTCATCTCTGTTGTAATATGTTAATATACAATATTAATTTATACCATTTATTATTTAAGAATGTATTTTGAGTAAATTTTCAAATTTTTCTCGACCTAAACCCAGTAACCAATTTTTCACATTTATTAAAAATTGAATCCGGGTCATGGTTTTACAATGTTCGGGTAACATATGAAATATTTTGGGGCCCAGAAACCTGACATTTCTTTGCCCGAATTCAGAGTTTGTGATAGACCCCATGACCCATCCTCTAGTTTGACTTCTGGTAGTGTGGGAGTGTTCCTTTTGGGATTCGGTAGAATAAATTCAATTAAAGTTTTAATAATATTTTTTTTTAAATCTATTACTAGACAATATAATTACGTATTTTAAAAATTATTTGAAAGAGTAATGATAGGTTGTGGCAGGCCTCCTTGGGTATTAAAATTATAAAATTCCCGTTCTATGAGCCAGCTTTACACTAATGAGGGAGTTCAGTGGTTTTTTAAAATATTGTTTTTGGCTCAGAGTAATAATTCTCTAGAGAAGCCCTTGCGCTCTATTGCGTAGAACAAAAGCGTTCCAAATTGTTGGTTTGGTTTTAGTTTGGTTTTTAGTTTGACAACATACGTGTGATGGACGGTTTCTGTTAGCGCTTGCAATTCTCAACAAAATTACATACGGCCCGTTGTATTGCTGTTATCCGTAGCTAACTTTATAGCCAACAATAATATAATGGGTTTTCTCCGTACGGGGGGTTCTATCAGGTTTTTAGACTGTCAAACAAAATGAGCAAAAAAAAAAAGTTTTTTTTCGTAATATCGGCGCAACGATTTTTTTAAGTTTTGTGGTTTTAAAATGACTCCGCCAGTATCGTCACAAGTTCTAGTCGGTGAGTTCTGCTGATTGGTGAGTTGGCTTCCCGGAAACGATTGATTCGGAAGAACTATTAACGTCGTTCAAAGCAGTTTTTTTTCCATGCATTTTAAAGAAACTTCCGTGTATAATTTAATGCTCTATTTTTTACCGCGCGTAAGAAAATATTTTTTGTATCCAATTTCCCGTAGCACTGAACTTCTTCATTCTATAGAAAACGGCAAATTATTTTTATGAATTTCAAGAAGTACTTAGGTATGTATTTTATATCAATAAACCAATTAAATATTACGTCATTAAATTATTTTCAATGTCAGGAATGGGGAGTCGAATCTCAGATTTCTGGTTCGTAGTCCGCGCACCGGAATCCGATCGTGTGATGTCTGACACGTAACACAGCTGATGAAACAGAATGAAATAAAACCCCACCTTGTGTATCAAGGCGTCAGAAGTCAGAAGGGAAATAGTGAGAAAGTCAGGCTATAAACGGATTCTGCGAAGTACGGGGAATCTTGCGCGTGCACACTAAGCCGAGATAGTGGCTAGGAACTGCGGACACTACACACGACACGCGACACACGGCAAGTTATGCACTCGTACCTCGTTTACTACGGTACTTCTGCATACACGGTTGACGAATCAACACGAAAAAATATCGTCTCACATATTGATTTAATTTTAATATTTTATTTCATTTATTTAGAATACAAACAGATGTGCAGGTTAAATGATTATAAATAGAAACTATAAAAAATGTATATGTAATAATAGTAGGGCCTGCCACCCAATAACATGTATTAACTTAATTAAGTTTAGTTTTCTTGCTATTACCTTGGAATAAGACTTTTTATTGATAAGTAGGTACCTAGGTACTTGTTGATGAATGGATTCCTAAACCCTTTTTAAGTGGGTACCTAGATACTTGTTAATGGTTGAACTCCAAAACATAAAATTATTCATTTTCAAATATAGGATTCTTTTTGCAAATGTCAAACTCAGATCTTCTCTCCAACAGGGGTATACTTTATTCATGAATGTAATTTTCAAAAATGTATTGAACGTCAGTTAATATTATTTTAGTATTACCAAAAATCCAGTAAAAAGAAATCAATGGGAAAAAATTATAAAGAATGTACGGAAATAATCTGATTAGGATCCATAAAAAGCGAATGTTGTTTGTAAACATTCTAAAACAAACTTTTTTTAAACACAAAAAAACAACATCCTTCTCGTCGAATGCAAGGTCAATGAAAAAAAGATTTATGCTTCTAACTTTTTTTTTACATATTCGATTGAAAAAATTAATTTACAAACACGCGAAGTGCAAAGATCTACGTTTAGCTGAAAACCGCACGTAAATCGGTTAAGCCATTTAGGAGGAGTTCAGTGACATCACATGTACAGAAGAATTATACGTATAAAAACTATATATGTTTCTAATAAAAATATTTATATAGTTTTATTCCACTTTTATTTATGATTTTTACCAGCGACCGGGTTTCGTCGTGACCGACATCACCAGACTCGTATACTATATATAAAAAATGTTAAAATAAAATTGTTAACTATGTATTAAGGAAATTGATGAGAAGTGGTGAAGGTTGAATGGAGGAAAGTAGGAGTGGAAAATCACATTAGATTTGATGACGAGAATAAAGAGCAAAAAAAGACAAAACGTCTTTTCTCTGTTATTCTGAATCTGAATCAAGCATATTAGTTCTCTTCTGTACCTATTTTTCATTTAAAGTTTATATTTGAAGCTCTAACTTTGTGGTTGATAATAATTGTAATAAAATAAATATAAACGTCTCTGTTTTTAGCCACTTTTTTTTTCTAACGACCGATTTCAAAGCCATACAGGCTCCATTATCAAGGTTCATTTAACATTTAACAAATAAATTCTATGCTATTCTTTTTGTAATTTAATGACACTGGATTAAGAGTTCGTCGTGTTGAAAATAAAATATTAAAATTAGATTATATGGATATCTTACAAATTAAAAAAGCGATTCGTAATCAGAAAAAAATAATAAATAACCAAATAAGCAATATTTAATTCAGCCCACATCTGTCTAGTTTTAAAGATCGTATCCACCTTACATTACACTTCACGTCTTTACAAGACAAAAAGACTTGATTTATAAGCTCCATATGTACATAATATTTAGTAAACATTGGTAAAAAAACGAGAGAGCGGCCTCCGTGGCGTAGTGGTTAAGACGCTTGACTCACAAACGGAAGGTTCCGGGTTCGATTGCCAGTGATAATACAAAAAATAATGTGATTTTTCTCAAGCCTGGGTGTTCTGTGATGTAATTCTCCACTGTTATTGGGCCTCCTGGCCCGTTGTGGTGCAAAAAGCAGAAAAAAAAATATTAAAAAAAAACCGTATTAACCAGAATCAATGGTCACGAGAGTAAATTACATTTTTTCAGAAAACATTATTGCACATGATATGTATTAAAAAATATTTTTTCAACGGACCAAGCTAGCATTGATTGCTTTATTTCTTAATAAGTATAAACATCAATTAGTAAAGTAAATTCAATAGTAACGGTAGCGAAAATAATCGTATTCTTCGAATTTCGCGGATTTTAAATCCTTATTAAAATTGAACCGTGTTAAGCGAAGCCAAATCCTTCGTGGACTGCGGCACGGCGACAGTTGAGTGCTTTAAATTTGCTTCTGGGAACGCACAACCGGCATAAGTCATAATTCAAACTAATCTGTCGGTGTGTATACTCAGTGGAAGGGGAAAAATCGCGTGGATTCACCTTTATGAGCGTTCCACGGACCGCGAACCGAGCAGTCTAAAACTCCACCGCGGTAGCGAGCGTCAACCGCGATAAAACCTTGGATACGACACAAAATAAGTTAAACACAGAATAAAAATAATAATACTAAGTTTTACTTAAATCCCTCGAAGCTTTAGTGCATTTAAGCTCAGTGCTTAGAAATCCTGCAGACGAAATTTAATCTGCCACAGGTGCGTCAAAGTTGTATTCCGTCTGAAATTTGAGTTAAGTAAACTCCGTTGGCCGCGCTAAAAATAGTACCTCTGAAAATATTTAATTTTTTCGATGTCTGGGCAAATTTACGCCCATTTTTCAAACTTTGAGTCGTTTTGACTTGCCCCTATATGACTGTTTTATGTGGGACATGCCTTTCGATATTATACAGATTATCAAATAAGTAAGGTAACCATGGCGACAATATTGATAACGCACACACATAATATTTACATTAGATAACGAACTTTATTGTAGGTACTGCAATAAGGTTGTTTGCATAAAAATTAGGGAATATAAATTCTCATATTCTCACACCTTTATGTACCGGTAAAATAGGGTGAATAGAAACAAAATTATATTCAATAGTCAATATTATTTTTTGTTTTTATCGCTTTGAAATTCTAGGACCGACTTGGACTTATATTTTTAGTCAGAATGTCGCTCTCACATCACACGAGTCTTTCTCGAGGATTTAATATAAAAGATTGCTTTTTGGTTTTTACTTCTTAAAAGGGGTCAATAGTAACACCATTTAGAGCGAATGGAAAATTTAAAGATATTTTGATAATCGTAAAAACAAAACTTTTACAAACGTTTATTTGAAGGTGTAAATTATTATTTATTTTTTAAAAGAAAATAAATTAAACCTATTAAAAAGTTAAGGTTTTTTTCACCCCACATGTGGTTTTTACCCTCCTAGTCGTTTCTATTCACCTCAAATTAAATAAAATCAGACATCTACGAAGAATCACCATTTGTGAAGCTTACTTGTCTAGTTTATATTGTAGACGATAGACTAATAAACTGATTTAAGTAATAATTTGTTACATTACCTTGGGTTATATTAGCAAATATTCAAAGATTTTTCACAAACGTAAAACCACCAACTTCTTAAGTATTGTTTTGTTTTCATTTTGGCGACCCACAGTAAATAGTATTTGCTTTCACGTTCGGGCAAGAAATTCTGCAATAATTTTAACGTGAGTTTCCAAAATCAAAATTAAGTATTTTAACGAAAACTGTTATCATCCTTTAATTGCGACTCACCCCACATTACAGTATTTGAGATTATTGGGTATAAGGAGTTACCATCAATAAACATTACATTTATTAAAACTACGTTCATTCATAACAAAAGTATTGTGGATTTCGCGGTTTGATAATTAATAGTTTTGTGTAATTAAAACAACGAAGGCATAATGATGTAACAAAAATAAATAAAATACCATTATTTATTTATTCTTTTACGTTATAATTTAAACAATTATCGAATGTACAGTTTGTTCAAATAAATCAAACAAAAATATTACATTTCAGATGTATTACAAATTAATAATAATTGATTATTATTATTCTTAAGAGAACAGTATATTCAGCAATAGTGGTTATTTGAATAACTTCCATATCTTAGATCGTGTGGTTTTGTGTTTTTAAAATACAGTGCATTTAAATTATTGTGAAACGATAAACTTTATTTACTGTAATTAACGAATACGACTATAGTTTTGGGAGAGTATGCCTCCCATCGACGGGTGTTATAATACTTATTTGAAACATAATTAATAGTGACTTAAATCTTATCAATAAAAAAAGTATTATGTCACAATAATTTATCATAAAGTGAAGTGTTACTCAGTGAAAGCCGAATGAATCAATATTTCGTTGCTATCTAATTTATTATTTTTATGCATTTAACAAAGGTAGGTGATACAATAAAACGAAACGAATTGATTTTGGATTATTTGTTTTTTTGTTTCGTTTTATTTTTTTTAATTTTTGCACAATAGGCCAGGAGAGCCCAGTGGTGAATAACAGAACACTGGCTTGAGAAAATACTAATACTTCATTTTTTTTTGGGTTCTCACCGGGAATCGAACCCGGAACCTTCCGCGTGTGAGTCAAGCACCTCAGCCGTTACACCACCGAGGCCACCATTATTTCTTAAAATGTTAAATTACGGCCGAGAGTTTATCTCCGATACCCTTTTATAACAAAAAGAAATGTTAACGCTTCCAATTGTAATTAAAAATTGTTCCAATTGTTACTAAAAATATTTTTTTGTGAATTAGAATAGCATTAAAGTTAGTATCAATTTATTTATTAACGGACATTGTTCATGTATACAATTTATAGGTTTTAAATATAACAATAAAAGAATAGTTAAAAACAATTATAAAAAAGAAAAGAAGCATTGACAAACATAAGGGACACCAAGACAAGATCTAGACTATATATTTAGTGCTCGTTTAAATCGTTGTAAACTTAAACCAAAAAAGCCCAGATCTTGTCTTGAGTTAAGAATACGACAAATACGGGTCATTGGAGAATTGAGGCCATAGTTTGTTATATGCTGATCGATGAACGGTACTTCATTTTTTCTCAACCTACGAGTCGCAATATTGAATTTTACTTGTCCCAGTAATGATGGAACATCGATTATACCATTTAGTATGCCGAACATATGTATATATGGAATCAATATTAGTTCTACGTTTTTGTCGACTAGAAATATTTAACATTGACTCGATATCAGCATAAGAATAATTACCTTGCTCTAGTCCAAGCATCCACGCTACTTTTCGAAGCAAGCGATGTTGGACTGATTCAATGCGATTGGCATAGAATGGAGACCAGACCACGGAGGCATATTCTAGAAGAGGGCGAACAGTTGAGCAATAAAGTGTTTTGATTGTACGGAGATTAGTAAAATCAGAGTATGTAAGTACCTATTACGTATTTAAAGATCTACATTAATTCGGTATAAATACATTTATTACATATATAGGTAGCTCTATGGAATTTATGTGATTTACTAAGAGATATATTTTTTTTTTAAAAAACCACATACTAGGCACTAGGCAGTTGAGATATAAAATACATTTTTAATTAATTATCATAAAAATAAAACGTTGTTATCATGTTACTTAATTTTAGTATTTTACAAGAACACTACTACAGTTTCGGGAGAGAACTCCGCCCATCAACGGGTTATATATAACTAGTAGTACATGCATAATATTGTGCATGGTTTCATTACCGAATCTATCATATAAAAGAATAAAATTGTGTAACGCTGATAAAAAAGTTTTATTTTCATAATAATGTATTATGAAGTGTTACGAAGTGAATGCCCATTCATTTAATAATATAATTCAAAAGTTCGAAAAAATTCAATGGACATTTCTTAGACATCTTAACTGGAGATGCGGGTATACCGATCTCAATTATATGTCTTCCTGCAAAAAACACTACTTGCTTACTTTAGAAGATCGCCGTCTACTGTTGGACATGGGGGTGCTTCATGACATACTTAGTGGACGCCTTGATAGTCCGGCTCTTTTGTCGGAGTTATCATTAAATGTCCCCGGCTACCGCACCCGTCACACGTCGAGCTCTCTATTTCATGTGCCAGCAGTTCGTACGAACTATGCCCAGAACTCTCCACTTATACGTTTTGTTAGTGAATATAATTTGAACTTTCCCCTTATTGATCCATTTGATTGTAAAAAAATAACATTTAAAATGCGCGTCTTAAAACATACTTTTTTGTCTTATACTTAGTTTCAATAATAAAGTCTTATTTTATCTTATCTTATTTTATTTTATTTTATTATATTTTATCTCTAATTCTTAATATTTTTAATATATTTGTATTTTCGACACTTGACACTTGTGCAATATTTACACACATGTCCACTCTCATTCCAATATAACACCCACTCACCCACCCTCTCACTCACTTACACTCACACAAACACACTATATAGTATGTATTGTACGTGTATTTAATGTATTTCTGTGGATATCTGTCATTGGTTTTATTCTCTGTATATTTTATTTGTTGCATTTTTGTTACATATATTACTGTTGATATCCCCAATAAAAAAAAATTAAAAAAACATTTTTAATATTTACGAAATACCATGGCTCAAGTAGAGGATGCCATGATTGCCACAAACCCAATAATTTGAAAGTCAGATTCTCACAAATAAAGCCGTATTTTGAACTGTCAATGTTATGATTATTGTAAACAGTGATAAAGTTCAGAGGTTTTTTTTTTTTTTTTATTCGTTAATATACTGTGAAGCTAAGCCAATTTTTTTTTTCAATTTTAATGCATCGTATTATTGGCGCTATGATTTTTTAAAGTTTTGTATTTCTGAAATAACTCCGCGTGTGACGTTAAAGGTTCACTTCCGCTTATTCTCGATCAGTTCTCCCCATTGGTCCATTTTCGGCCAGCAAACCGGAAATCTTCCACAACTCTCTTATCATTGGTTCATTCATATAAACCAGTGACGTCACGTCGTTCAAAGTAGTTCGTTTTAATTAAAATATTTTTGATTTATTTTGTACATTTTCAAGAAATTTTACAATACAATTTAATGCTCTAATTTTTACCGCGCATAAGAAAACATTTTTTGTATCAAATTTCCCGTAGGGCTGAAGTTCCTCATTGAATTCCGAATAAGTTTCAATTCATATTTGTCTTTTTTAAGCTTTTGAATTTGGCCGGGTTTGCAAATAATATCCTCATATTTAAAATTTCACATAGAAAATTCAAGCTATATCGATAAATAAAATCTAGTCGTCTTTTCATAATCGTGGCTCAGATCAGTTTTCCCAATTTTATAAGAGGCGGCTCAAACTCAATGTTTATTTGATATGAATCGGTAACGAATAAATATTTTAACTCTTGAATATGAATAATAAATTCCGAGAACCCTTAGGTCTGCCAACAAATATCCCAATTTTGATTTCTTTGATAACAAGTTGTCTTATTCATGCGATTTACTGAATCAAATTCTACTATAACCATCTCTCTTCATTTTCCATTCCCACCTAGTCCTGTTATTTCTCTTCCTTAATCTTATATCAATATTCCTGAATTTTTCCATACAATATTATGTCTTTTTTTCTATCATACATATAACGTACATATATCATCTTTAAAAATGGCGTATATATAAACACATTCACTCGGCGTATACATATATATTTAATTAATAATTTTGCATTTGTATCTACCCAAAATAAAATATTAACTATCGTACTTGGAAAATATAAACCAAACACATTTTTATCATTGTCTTAAAGATAAAACAGAAAGAATAAACACTCACGTGTAAGTTTTATGAACGCTTATTGAATAAAAATAACTTTGTCAATAATAAGTCAACACTGACACGAATTCAAACGAAAATACATATTCTAAGTATATTACGTATGTTTTTATTTTTATTTATTTAATTTTACAATACGCCCAAGGGGCATTCACAAAAAAATATACAGGTAAGTATGTACAAACTTAGTAAGTAATAATTTTAAATATATACAACACATTAAAAAAATAAATTGTATGCATGAAGAAACAATAAAAAGCATACTGCAATGCAAAATAAAAAGTGAAACTACGCATAGTAAAAAAAAAATATATGGATAAAAGAAAAATGTCAGAATTTAAAAGCAAATTGCAAATAACTTGTTAAGAATTTAAACAATATATATATATATAAATATATGTATACGTACAAAAAAAATAATGTTATAAACAAATAATAAAAAATAGTTTACAGTAAGTATATATAAGATAATGCACAAAAATATTTCATAAATTAATTTCAGAAAGAGATAGAAACAGAGAAAAACTTGGATGAAAAAGAAAGTTTTATTATTATTTTAATAATTAGTTTTAAACCGTGCATTTAAGTACGTAATGAAATACATCAAAATGTATCAAAACGATCGTGTCTTAATTCATTGTCAAAATAATTAAAGGGCTTCTTTTTGTTTGTGTCATTTTTTTGTTTTATTGAAATAATTAACTGAAAAAAAATAGCAATTTTCTAAATCTATGATAATAAAGTAAAAAAATAATTAATCAGGTAGAGAATGCTGATTAAATCAATAAAATATGAACAAATAAAAGTAATTTATACTTTGGCTTCTAAAATTAGCCACGTTTCAAAAATGTATTTTACTCATGAATAACTTTTGGTAGTGTGAAATGTTACTTCATTGTGCGAATTAAAATTATTTTTTTATTACCATAACACGAATCATACTAATCCATTTTATGTTTGGAAGTATAATATATGGCGAATATGATAGATCACCCGTATTATTTTTTAATCTAATCGTGAAGTGTTTTCTGGTTCAAATTTATACCTACCAATACCTACTACAATATCAATAATTAGTTATTTTATTTTGTTAAATAGATGCTCGCTAATTTATTTGTAATTGCTTTAAATTCGGGGTTTCTCATGTTTCTCATTTATGAATGTAATATTTTTTATGGGAAAAACGTTCTTATTCTAAATCCAGCCGAAATACTGTTTTAAAAGAAAAATCTCGATGATTTGTTTCGGATTTGTTATATTTGCTGTTATTAAAAAATGTAAATCACCAGAGCATTTAAAATAAAATGAATACGTGCATTTGATTTGTGCGGCATCTCTACCATAAACCCGCTCGAATTACTTTGTATTATTTTCTTTTTTTAATAAATGTAATTACACTCGTGCCACTCAACTTACGAAGGTTCTAAAGGTAAATGTTTGTCGGCTTACAGAGTGAACTTTTCCAATTTTCTTTATCGCGAAATTCTTTTTAGTTTCTTATGTCTGCCGAAGTCTCTCCCGCGTTTTCCTTCCAAATTCTCTCCATTCAAGGGCATTTCTCTCGACCTTTAACGTAGATTCACATCGGCAAGCCTCGGAACGTGGGTACGCGTGCGTCGCACTGCGCGTGTGCGGACTTCCTTTACTCCCCGCGAATATTGTGACCCAGATGCCAGTCGAAGGCGGGCGATCATACTGCGAGCGTCCAACTACACGAGTGCTCACAATGTCTGCAGAAAACGGCGAATCGGGACTCTCAAAACAGTTAAATCTTTTATTTACTTAAACATTACAGCTTATTAATCATCTCTTGCATGAGTTCGTGTATATTTTTGATATATTGTTATTGCATCTTCAGCGTTTTGCGCAAAACATACCCAAAAACTTTATATTATTTTACATTTTCTCACAAAATGTAACTTTTGTCTGTTGGATTGCATCCCCGACAATAGATGTCGCTCAATATGTATATTTATTTACGTGAATCTAATGTTAAAGCATTAAATTCGAAATTCATAACGACTTATAATTAGACGCCCAAGTTACGCAACAGCGAGAGCTCAATATTATATTATGTACTTTTATAAAAGGTATAAATATGTTCACATGTTTTCATTTCAAGGGCAAATATTTGACTTTGGCATTGAACAAGGTCGTCTTAATAATTGTTTCATTCATAGGCAAAAATTAACATCGTTTTCAAGATTTATGCAGTACCTACCTTTTATTTTGCTATAAAAAGTATTTTTTAAACTAGTTTTATAATGACAATAAAATACCTGAAGCAATTAGTTTCTGATGGGATTCATCAAATATATTAATGCGACAATACCGGTAAATTTAAAATGCAAGTTTATTGAAATGTTTTGGAATTTTTCTTTCAATTATTTAAATTTTAATTTCATTTTGATCATCCATCACTGGATTTTCACACTATTTGAAAATAAAATTAAAAACAGCAATATCCGTTCAGCAAAACAAAAATTATCAAGTTATATTAACTTTGTAATAAAGGAATCTGATGTATTTCATTTTTTGTAATTCTAAAATTTTCAGCGGTAATTTTCCTTTTCACTAATGCTTCACAAATAATTGTCACAGAATATTCATAGAAAATTTAATTAGGTACTCTCACTTGCTACTTGCTATCAAGATTGTTTATTTATTTAAAAGATTATGTTTTTAATGTTTCAAAATATGATTTCACTTACCACTGTTAATGTTTTTTGACGGATTTTGTTGAGCTGCTTTCTAAATTAATGAATTTACTATTGAAATCAAATATTTAATTTTAATTATATAATTTGAAAATTTTTCATTTTTTTGGTTGCTGTCTGATGCGTTTATCTGTGTAGAATATCACGGATTAGATTTTTAGAAAATGTTGTTTAAAGGAATATCACTTAACACTCAAATTGGCAAAACTACTTATATAAACAGTTTTTCGGTGGCCTCCGCGGTGCAGTGGTTAAGGCGTTGGAACATTCCGGGCTCGAATCCCGGTGAGAACACCAAAATAAAAAATAAACGATTTTTCTCAACCCTGGATGTTCAGTGCTTCATCGATGTAATTCATCGATGCAATTGCGCCTCCTGGACTGTTGTGGTGCAAAGAAAATACATAAAAATCTTTTTTTTTACACAAAAATATTTTTTTTTCTAACTAAAAAAATATTTATTGATAATTTGAATTTTTATCTTTATTTGAAAGTCTGTTTAATAAATTCCATATCCGTTTGAAATATTATGTGTATGAATTTGTAACTATGAAATGTGTTTATTTGTTTTTTAACTATATTATCAAAATATATTTTGATAAAAGGCCTCAGAAAGAAGCGAAACATTTAAAACCATAAATATTTTTAAAATTATGTTTTTTATATTTACGTTGAAATATGTGTTTCGTGTACAGATACGTTCTATAAACATTATACATATCATGCAAGTTAATTTATTAAAAGTTTAAATATTTCTGGGGTTAGTGCCAAAAGTGCATATGTCAGATTTTGGTAAAAATGAGCTGGGCATCAGAAAATTCTCCTAGATAGACTTTTTCTTTGTACTTTAGGTGCAGAAGTTAGTCATTTTGAGAATAATATATCAAAATATTTTTTCGGCATATTTTACAGCAAGAAATATCCCGAAGAAATTGACCTACGCTGTACAAATATTTAGATTTTTCATCTAATCACTTAGGTAATTGAAACACAAACACGAAAAATCGACACAGAAACAAACAATACCCGAACAATAAACTTTTTTGATATAAGCACTTCTAGCACTATCCCCAGATTTATGAAGCGTCATTTTTGTGATAAAACATACAAAAGTATGCCTGTTGTTTTTTTGCGTATTCTGAATTTCGCTACGCGATTGAACGCAACAATGTCATCATGATCGTTGAACAACGGCGCATGAGATTTTCTTCAATTTTACGAGTGGTTAAAAAAAAATGGACACTATGTCTCTACTCGATAAGTATAAAAGTATATTCTTTGGTACTCGGGTTAGTTTTATGCGTTTATTTTTTTAAACCTGGAATGAAAAGTTATTATAAAACCTTTTCAAGATCAAATATAAGAAAGCCAATGTTGCATTTATCACGCATACGTCATTGTTCGACGATCAGGACGCCGACGCGACGTGACGGTGTATATACAAATAACCAGCTGTAAGATTTAGCAACTCTGTGATATTATGCATTGTGTATCTATTTATCTGTGGATGTGCAGTACGTGTCTTATAACTTTGCACTTTGTAATACATTGAAAAGCTTTGTGTATAATACGTAGCGACATTCCAGCGCGGCATCTTATATGTACATCATTCTATGCGGATAGGTCTCAGAATATGCTATGTACTAATGTTTATTTATTTGACAATTGTAGTCTGCATCACTTTACGGGCTATTAAAATCCATTACGTTATGCGGACTGTAAATATGAATAACAAGTGAATGAATAGAAAGCAGATAGCTGTTAAACTGCCGATATGTACAGAAAAATAGATCAATATTATACGCAGAAGCCGTATTCAGCGAGCGAATTGCCCTATTAATGGGTAAATTCTGACTTGCATTATTTGTACGGCTTTTGGGTTCGGAAAACACTGCATGAGATCTCACTCTAGTACAAGTATTGGGAACATACAGAGTGATCTCTTTCTGTATATTTGGATTATACAGGTGTTCTTTAAACTCTGTCACATCCGAAACCGCGACGGTCACTATGGGCAAGAAAACATATTGGCATATTAAAAAAAATATTTAAAAAGCAGAAATTTTTTCAAAATAAAATATTTAAAAAAACAAATGGTTGCTTACTTCTGCAGGGGAGAAGCGAGGGGGGCGCGGCTATGTGGTTGACGGTGTATTAGACTCCCCCCTCCCCTTTCTTCGCTTCTCCCTTGCAGAAGTAAGGGACCATTTGTTTTTTTAATATTTTATTTTTGTAAATTTTGTTCGTTCTAAAAAAATATTTTAATGTGCCGATATGTCTTCTTGCTCATACTGATCATCGTGGTTTCGGGTGTGACAGAGTTTAAAGAACACCTGAAACCGTGAAGGCTGCATGCGTTTGAATCTCAATAATTGGCTAGAGAAGCTATTTAGCTCTATTGCATAAAACAAAAGCGTTGCATTTTTTTTTGTTTCATTTTTACTTTAACCACAAACGTCCAACGGACGGTTTTGGTTCGCGCTTGCAATTCTCGACCAGAGTACCTACCTGCGGCCGATTGTACTGCTGTAAAATGTAGCTAACTTCGTGGTTGATAATCAGAATAGTTTTTTATCTGTATTAGTCCGTGGCGTATTATTTCTCCAAGGTTTCCACGTATCCACCACTCTGTTGTTTAGAAAAAATACTGTGTTTTGTACTAATAGTTTGTACCGTGTCGCAGTCGGTAGTAAATAAACACTTTTTTTTCTACACAACGCACAGTTTACCCTGGAGGTGGCTCCGTCGACGATCCTACCTACACGGGATCACCAAGAAAAGACGATACACATTGATAACAGTTAATGTTAAAATGCTCCCACCTTTACTATGTATTGATAAATAAACATTTCATATATTTTTACCATACGTATCCGA
Organism: Micrasema longulum; assembly: GCF_059751315.1. Classification (NCBI taxonomy): domain Eukaryota; kingdom Metazoa; phylum Arthropoda; class Insecta; order Trichoptera; family Brachycentridae; genus Micrasema; species Micrasema longulum. The sequence continues at coordinate 155,524 of NW_028279568.1, read as the reverse complement.
TAGTCACCCCTAGAGCCCGGGTGCAAAATAATTTGACAGATACTACGTCTAAGTAAATGTATAAATAATGGTATTTGAAAAATTGTGTAGCCAATTCATAATACTGCACATTCGATAAAATAGTCATAACTCAAAAATGTTATTTTTTAGTTAAGTATGCAGAATAAATTACAAAAAAAACTTGCATAAAAGTACGCTAGAAAAATTCACATAATGAGGAAGTTCAGTGGTTTTTTATTATATGTTAATAAACCATCAAGCTTAGCCAACATTTTTATTTTTTTGTATCGTATTATCATCGCTACGATTATTTAAAGTTTCGTAATTTTTTTTATTACTCCGCGCGTGATGTAACTAGTTCTCACAATATTATTTTTGGTATGTGTATATATATTTACATATTTATACACACACAATTCTGGGTTTTATCCCAAGGGGAAGTAGGTATATTATTATTTATATCACTACAGAGATGGGTAGAATTTTTTGTTTCAAGATTATGGATATTCGAGCGTTTACAGGGCTTATGACCTGTCATAGGTTGGGTTCAAGTGGCCACTTTTATGTAGAATTCTACAACATTCCCCATTCCGCTTATTAGCGAATATCCATATGTGTGTGTATAAATATGTAAATATATATACACATACCAAAAATAATATTGTGTAAACATGATCTGGTCAAAAAATTAAGTAAAAATAAATTGCAGAGTCATCTGCAGGCGATTACTAGTAATTAATTTAACTCGGATAGAGTCTTAGCTACATAAATAAAGTAATTTGCTTTAATACTTAACCTCAATATCAAATACATAGATGGCGCTCCAAACGCGCTAGCGAAAGCTTTCCTTGTTTCATGACATATATACAAAAACCAAAAATGTCACCGATATGGATATTCGCTAATAAGCGGAATGGGGAATGTTGTAGAATTCTACATAAAAGTGGCCACTTGAACCCAACCTATGACAGGTCATAAGCCCTGTAAACGCTCGAATATCCATAATCTTGAAACAAAAAATTCTACCCATCTCTGTAGTGATATAAATAATAACTAGTTCTCTTCGGCAAGTTCTCCTAATTGGTGGGTTGGCTTCACGGAAACCGGAAATCTCTCACAACACTCCACCGTCGGTTGATTTAGAAGAACTTGTGACGTCATTTAAAGTAGTTTTTCTTTTTCATTCATTTTAGAGGAACTTTGGTGTATCTTCAATGAACTGCTCTAATTTTTACCGCGTGTAAAAAATCATTTTTACATCCAATTTTCCGTAGCACTGAACTTCTTGATTCTAGCTTTACGATTTTTATCTGCTTGATGGCTGTACGGAAAACTTATACTTATTTGGACGCCGCCCCGCCCTCCGAACTCAAACCGTTTGATATTTGAACGTAGTTATGCAAAAAGCAGCCAGCCATAGAGAAACTGTGATAATAGCACTTCCATGAAAAGGGTGGATAATTGAATCCACGCAACAGTTGGAATGTTTTTTACTTTAACAAATGATAAATATAGCACGCATTCGTTTTTTTTATTGTACAAAAAAGGATTTAGTTATGTATATGACAAGATTTAATGATTTTTAAAGTCGTGCTGACCACACAACCTATGATGTATAATTTGCAGAAAACAGCCACCCCTAGCAAAACCCTGATGTGTTGTGTCATTACGTATTGATTATATTATTTTTTGTTTATATTAGGGTACTTAATTGTAACAAATAACTTAATTAGAGTTTTATCATAATTTAAAAAATTATTCGATTCCGTTTTAAGGGAATTTGGTGATTTTTTAAAGACTGGCTAACTACGCAACCTAAAATATGGATTTTGCAGAAAAAAGACAGATCAAATATTGAATGAAACTTCATACAAACTCAGAATGTAAAAGCCGACATTCATTTTCATGACATTTTGACATCGTTAAATTTTCATATGGCGATTATTACAAGTTTTTGTATGAAAGCAGAACATAGAATTCACCTTCCTGAACTTGATAACATCAATATCTATTTAAATTTATTTATGAAAACGTTTTTGAGAAGGGAATATGGAAGTCTAGGCATTTACAGGGCTAATGACCTGTCATTGGCTGGTTTAAGTGGCCACTTTACACACTGTGTAACATTCACGTTTCGTTTGAACATCCATATTTCCTCAACATTTTCTCTGTTGAAATAAATTTAAATATGAACAATGGAGAAAATCCAGCCAGTCTGCAAGCATTTGGACATACTCAAACATTGGTCAGTATCTATTGTTTTCTAAATTGTGGACTGTGGGCTGCTTTCTGTATGACTACGTTTATTTTAACTATTTTCTTTATGACAATCGAAATTTTCTACGCGAATTGTTTATGGCTTTTAAAATAAAAAATACGTGGTTATAAGACCACGTGTTCATTCAGTTTTATGGTTCTCCCGGAAATTCTGCTTATGACTCTATTTTATCGAATCTGCGATACGTACTACGTACTGAGTTATTTACAATCACGCAGTTTGTAAGCTTCATGGCAATTCCTCGTAACTTAATTAGAATTTACCGTCTGCATTCCCCCGGTTCCATAAGATGTCTCGTTTCCTTGAGATCTTTGAGTTAAACTTCTATCTTAGTTAATGGTCAATTAGTAAAGCTAGGGTTTCCTAGGACAGCGGTGCCCGGATCTTAACGGCCGTAGTAAACGGTGATGCGGTGGACAGCCGTCGGAACGGTGACTAGAGAGTGGTTTCCTAGGAAATCGGTGTTAATAAATGTTATAAAAACCGTTTTCCTAGGAAACCACTCTCTAGTCACCGTTACAACGGCTATCCACCGCATCACCGTTCACTACGGCCGTTAAGATACGGGCACCGCTGTCCTAGGAAACCCTAGCTTAAGTGCATCGTGCATGAAATAATAGCCATTAAATGTTTTATTTACTACCATTTTTATAAATACTGTAATATTTCATAAAACTACTAGTTATATTGTATTATACATATTTGAAAATCATTCGTAATTTTGACTTATTGATTTTTAGTATTAAACTTCAATTTTATTTTTAGACGACACATTTATTATATATATATACAGGGTGTGCATTAAACCCTGTCACATCCGAAACCACGATAATCAGTATGAGTAAGAAGACATATTGGCACATTCAAATATTTTTTTGGAACGAATAAAATTTAAAAAAATAAAATATCAAAAAAAGCAAATGGTTGCTTACTTCTGCAGGGGAGAATCGAGGGGGGGAGGGGCGGAGTCTGATACACCGACAACCTAGTGCCCCTCACTTCTCCCCTGCAGAAGTAAGCAACCATTTGTTTTTTTAAATATTTCATTTAAAAAAAAATATTTGTTCTAAATATTTTTTTTAATATGCTAATATGTCTTCTTGTCCATACCATAATGAACATTATGGTTTCAGATGTGACAGGGTTTAAATAACACCCTGTATAACGCATAAAAAAAATCGAACAAAATTTTGTTGATTATGTTGATGTTAATAAATTAATACCTATTGTGCTATGTAATCGACAAAGACAGTTGCAAATTTTGTATCTATATTGAATTTTAGGATGTAAAACTTCAGAAAATAAATCGATTCGGTAAATCCTTCGAGTCTTTGTAATCGAGCGTCCGGTCGTGCGAGAATGTAGCATAAACTAGAAATGAAACGGATAGTGATTTGACTGGATACGGGATACCGAATATTAGACATTATTCGATAAGGCATTTAACTGGGTTTTAAATACCCGGCGGCGCCGGTGGATATTTGGGCCAAGATATGCGCGCTCATGAAAGTCACAACTTGTCACATTTCAAGTCAATACATAAACATGAAATCGTTTATGTATTGACTTGAAAATGTCGCAGCAGACAAAACTGTTATTGAGCAGCGGCCTGTACAGTATTTTAAAAGAGGCTGTTATCTGAATCAGGTGGGTCTGATGAAAAGCGTAATCGTTTACCGACAACAAATACTAAAAAAACTTTTTTTAATTTATCACAATAATTTACTTCTACGAGCATTAGTATCGCTATTTATTTTTATATATTTTTTGAGTTGTTTTATTTATCAGGTATCTGGGAACATGCTTGCTATTAAAAAATGGCCGGATACCAGATAGTAGGTAACCAGATATCCGTTTCATCTCTAGCGTAAACAAATTTGTGAAGGTGTTATAAATACTAAAGCTAAGATTTGACACTGAAGACTACTTATTACTTATCGCTCCATTATAGTCAATCTAACTTCTTCAATTACACTTATCATCATTAAAAAATGATTTTGTACCTTCAGGATTAAATCATTTTCATCCCAGTAAACGAATTAAAATGTGTGTTCCTCTTTTGGCTTCAGATTACTATTCGACAACATGACTTCAGAAGTACTGTTGAGTCCCGTCTCGGAGCCGGTGCTGTGCTCCGGAAACAAAGTGTCTGTCGTAGGAGTGGGACAAGTTGGCATGGCGTGCGCCTTCAGCATCCTTTCACAGGTAAGTCCTCATCAAAACCTAACAGAAATACACATTTAATAGAATATAAACACTTCAATAAAAAAAAGTTTTATGCTACAACAAAGATGAAGAACATTTAAGAGAAGGTAATAAAGAAGTCTAGGCATCTACAGGGCTTATTACCTGTCATTGGCTTGTTTTAGTGGCCGCTTTACACACTGTGTAACATTCACCATTTTGACCATATTTGAACATCTTTATCTCTTCAGTTATTTCATCTGTTAATATTTATGAAGTTAAAGAGCTGAAACCTTTATTTATGCGCGTGAGATTCATCTAATTGAATTATTTCATCTACATACTAGGCAACGCCTGACAATTTTTTTTTCAGTCTATACTTCTTCATGGACTAGGTGGATTTATCAACAATATTTTGAGTTTGTCCAAATTTTTGGAGGACTGGATTCAACTCCCTGGGGAGCTGTTTATGTTAACATATTACAACAGATATGAAGATTACAAGATCTATATTACCTTTTCTTTAATGTTCTTCGTCTCTGTTGTAATATGTTAATATTAACAGCTCCCAAGGAAGTTGAATCTAGTCCTTGTCTACAAAAACTTGGAAAAACTCAAAATATTGTTGTTACATAAATACTATAACAGCAGTTTCATAAAAAGAAAACGCTTATATAACATTAAAAAAAAATTAAACAATGTGTGCATATGAAATTTATAATTTTAAAAAGAAAAGGATTTTTATTCATTTTTTAAGAGGCACAAAATACACATTAAATACAAAATATATATGAATCGGGTTGTAGTCCCGTGGCTAGAGTGTCTCGGACTCACGGCTCAAAGGTCCGTGGTGCGAATCCCACCCTACTCCAACTTGGATCCCATTTTCTAATAGTGAGTTATTTACTACTAGTTGAAAATGGCCCTCAAAATGAAATCTTTGGATGAATCATAAAAACGCAAATATTTCATTAAAAATAGTTTTAAAAATGCCAGGAGCAAAAAAATTAAAGGAGAATTAAAAAAAAAATAGTAATAATAATAACAATTAAAATAATTTTAAAATGAAGTATTCACGTAAATATGGCACACAATAAAGTATTTCCTACCCATACAAAAATATAAATGATAAAATAAACAAAAGTATAAAATTATAGTATTAAGATTTTCTAAAGATACTTGTTGCATTGCAGCCAGGGCTGATTCTGAACGGAATTGCGCGCGAAGTGATCGCTCTGTTAGCTTGTATTTAGTAAATTTTGTGTTCAGAATACCACCTCTGGTATCCTCTTATGAAACGTCAATGAATGTTTTAAATTATCAATGGTTGCTTCTAGAGATGGGTAAGATCCTGTGACCGAAACGATACTTGTAACTTGATCTGTATCTTTAAAGTGACCGAATCTTTTAAGTAATTCAACTGAACGAATGTATCTTTTGCTCATTTGGTGAGCAAAATTTAAAATTTTTCATTTAGGTCATCATATCTCCGCATCTTTCGCATCTTCGTATCATTTGTATCATCGTATCTTTCGTATCATTTGTTTCTTCGTTTCTTTCGGGACTCTAGTTCGTTTAGTTCTTTTGTTCACTTGAACGGAGTGTGAAGCTAAATTTCTGCATGTCCTACAGCTACAAAACCAGTGAATGTTTGAGCATCCTTGTAGTGCTTGAAATAATATTATGTTCTTTTCAATTATTTAAAAAAAGAAAAAGTAAATTATTTTTTTAATAATTTAAAGTCAGACTCACAGTGCAGTAATCAGTGCGTTTGCCTACCATGCAAGAGGTCTCGGGTTCGATTTCCGACATGGTTGACATGAAATATTTAATTAAAAATACGTTTTACACTCAAACATTTCAATGTCCCTTTAAATTAAAAAAAAATATTGCTGGTTTTATATGGAAAAATATTAATCATTTCAATATTTTTAGTAGGTTTATTTACAAAGAGAATATTTGTTTTCATGTATAAATATTAAGCTTTATACTTTGTTTTAGTCCTTTTGAGTATTTTTTTTATAATAGGGGAAAAGTGTTTACAAGAGAAGCCCCTGAATACATTTTTAAATAAATACAAAATAGTAAAATAAATGTCAATCCGCCCAAGTTTTATCGCGCTGTTTGGATTTGGACAGTTTGTGTTAATTGGGCCTACGCGTTCAATAAACTCACATTTGTAAACTTCAGAAATGCTTGTAGATAGAGCAAATAATGACTGTGTATGCGTCGCTTCAATAAAAAATAATTTACCTATACTTAACCTATCTACTAACTACGCATACCAGGGGCGCGCGGTGGGGTTTTTGATTAGGGAAGCAATTAATATAAAAGTAATGGGTACATAATAGTATACACTGCCCTTAAGAAATTAAACTAAATACTATATACATATGATTAGAAATAATAACAATAATTTAAAATTTCAAGTAATAAACTGTAAAAACAAATCAACCGACTTCACTATATATAGTATAATATAACTGCGAAGTATTTAATGGCGTTATATTTTATTTGACTAAAATGCAGTGAAACCAAAATAGATGTATTATCTTATTAAAAAACATGACTTTTCAACGAAAAAGAATTGGTCATTATTTGAACCCAAAAAATCAACATATGTAGTAGATTATAAACTGTTTTCTTATAACAAATCAACAATACATGGATGTAATATTTGAATTAAATTCTACACTTTATTTTGCATTCCTACTCCACCACAAAAAAAAAATTAAAATATTTTATTTAGCGCCAAAATACCAAAATCGCATCTGTGCTGCGCGGCGTTACGTTTGCATCGCATCTAAACTACATGAAAAATAATGCATTTTTTATTTATTATTTAACTTTTTGCACATAATGTTATTTGGACATTGGCGGGCTTATTGTTCTATTTTTATAATTCAAGTTACAGAACATGTTCAATAGAAAAAAAAGATTAAAAAGCTCAAGATATATAAAAATAGAAATAAACCTATTTGTTTACAAATTACCTTAAATCAAAACTATTACTCAATGGGAAAAGGGAAAAAAGAGGAAAAAGGAAAGGAGGAGATATTAAGGAAGAGAAAGGAGATGTTTCTTCAGACGTGATTTAAACAGAGATAATGTAGAAACATCTTTGATGGTGGATGGGAGATGATTCCACAGTCGAGCCGCTGTATGTATTGTATGTAATGTATTGGTATGTTTCGATTGCTTCCGTTGCCTAGTGAGAATTTTAGTCTGCACCTGCTCCCGGACTGAGCGTTCAGTACGGTGCTGGAATGGAATTTCGAATTTGCTTCCATCGTGATCGTTATTTAAATCGATACCCAGCCAGCCAGTAGCAAGTACTCGCCGATCAGGCGATCAGTACGCGCTGACAGCGCTGGTAAATGGATGTGCTGGGAGGTTGTGTTGCTTTTTATAAATTTTTTTTAGTCGATATTAAAATTCCTCCACAATTTATCGCGATTATTAATTAAATTATTTTTACATTATTTGTTTATAGTAATCTTAATGTTAGGTATTATGACTGATAATTCATTTATTAAACATGCTATTTTATAAACATTATTTGTCTAAATTTAGGGGAACCAATGGTTCCATGCGTTCCGTATGGTGAAACGGAACGCGGACACAATCGTTGCGAACGAATGAACTAAATGAGCTAGAGATATAAAAGATACGAATGATACGAAGATCCATTTCGTTCGGCGCTCTTTTCGTTCGCGAACTAACTGACCGAGATGAAAGAAACATATCTCTAGTTCAATGTTTCCGACCTTGTCAGTTTGACCGGGTCGTTCGCGAACCACACATGTCTATTGCTTGCCTTTTTTTGGAGTTAATCAAATCCGTAATGTAGTCGTCGTTCATACAAAGTTTTGAACAGTAGGATCATTTTGTAGAAATTCTAAGAATTTACGCCTCTTTATTTACGTGAGTGTAATTATTAATTGAAGTCATAATGATAGGCGGAGTTTGATCACAATATTGTATTTATTATATTATATTGATAGTTTTGGTATTGACTGATTATTAGCTCCGTGTCCTGGCGGGTTAAGAATACAGTTATGTGTGTTAAATAGAACCACAACCCTGGAAGAGCGTTTTCGACTCGATGGCTACTCTCAGGTATAAATTCTGAATAAGAAAATAGAGTAGAAATAAGCCAACCTTGTAGTGTAGTGGTTGGCGCGTTCGCCTATTGAGGTCCTGGGTTCGATTCCTGGCACGGTGGACGCGAAATATTGATTTTCAAGTTCGTTTGAACTCCAATAGTAAGGCTGAGAACAGATGATCGAAATACGATGCTATGGGTTTGCAAATGCAGTGCCTGATACACAAATATATGTGTAAAGGAGGATACTGACTGAGAATGCAAAGCGGAATGCTTATTATGATGACAATTGATTATTTATATATTATAACACTTTATTTACAAATACGTCTTTATATATTTCAAGTATATTTGAATAAATGTAGGTGCAAGATGTTGATTGTAAATTTTAATCTAAGTCTAGAATTAATATTACTCTTTCAAAGCTTTAAATGCGATTATCTCGGAACTTGTTTTAATTACTTAATGCATTCTGTCAGTGAAGCCTCGATATAAGGATGGGTATATTGCCCTATGAAACCAGAATCGTATATTTTTATTCAAAATTCGATACAAAAATAAAGTAAAAATCTACACTATACTATGAAGAGAGGAGGCGGAAGGGGAAGGAAAGAAGAAGGAGGCATGAAAAACTGAAATATTTAGGTGACATTCCAATCTTTACAATAACAATAACCGACTGGTAACATTATCCGCTTTTATAATATCCGGAAACCACAAAAGAAGTATTACGAATTCTAATAACTTCCCCTCTACAAGTAAAAAAACTGGATTTTATTCAGAAGGATTTTTTGATTAATTTCTTGCTGAAAGTTATTCTTGTGGATGTATTTTTCTCGGTAACTAGTGGAGGGATGGTTGGGAGTATTGATCAGTGCGCGGCCTGACTATAATGTTGTTGTGCATAAAAATAAAAAGTACTAACTATGTACCACCGGATCTAAAAATGGACGTTTCTGTTATTTAAAAGAAGTAGCAGTGGCAGTTGACGATTCCGAAATTAAACTGTTTCGTGAATTGGTTTCCATATAACAGTTTAAAGAAGCGTTGGCAAAAAATATAGTACAATCAACTACTGGAGCAGTTTCACAAACATAAATCAAACTGTTACTTGTAACAAACTAATCAAGATATGTGAAACAGTTTCTAAAATAACAGTTTATTTTGCCAACACTGAATTAAACTGTCATTTTTAGAAACCATTTTACGAATCAGTATAATTTATGAATTAATATTATCTTGACTAGTTTTTCTTTAATGTAACATTTTTTTTTCGTACCTGTTTTGATAGAATAAGTAATTTCAAATATTTTTTTCATTTTTTTACCACCAACTTGAATTTAATTAAAAACAGTACTTTTAAAACACATTTTGAGTTTTGCCAAATGTTTGTAGACAAAGATTGAATTTTACCATTGAAGAAAAATGGATTTTAAAACAAAGGCAAAATAGTGCCTGCCACTAAAACCAGCCAATGAGCCCTGTAAATCCCTAGACTTTTGTTTTTATCCGGTTTACATCTTTTTAAACTTTATATTATTTTTTTGTTAGACTGTAAGAGCATGCCATTTGCAATAAGTCCGCCATTGAAATATGAACACATTTGTTTCTTATGTACAGTGTGATTAGGGAATAAAGATCTAGTATAATTATTATTATTAATAGGCAATTCAACTCAACTTTTTTCTATAACTACTACCATCGCGCCATTTCTCTGTGGGGGTAGGCAGAGAGAATGGACCGCCGCACACGTCTATCCTGGCATACATTTCTATCTTCTTCCACATTCATACATCCCGTCATAGATGCCCTTCCATTCTGCCTACTTTAGACATGACCAGATTTAAGATTTTGGCTTATCTGATCATGCCACGTCTTCCTTGGTCGTCCTCGTCTCACGTGACCGTTCACTTTCGCCACATATACTTTTTTTACCATTCTTACGTCATCCTAAATCCAAAAATCATAAAAAAAAAAAAACAAATGTTTAATCCTTTCCATGTAGAAACATGACCAAACTATCTCAGATACCCTTTCTTAATCTTATCAATTTTACTTGAATCAGATTTACACTTACACTCTCGCCTGATTTCACCATTCGTAACCCTGTCATACATTAATTTCCCACACATTCGCTAAGAGATCGCATTTCCACCGCGTTCACTTGGCTTTCATCATTCTTCTGTCAGTTCCATGTTTCACTTCCATACATAGATGTTGGGACTAACATTCCGTTTTTTCTATAACTTTCCTCTATTTTTTTATAATAGGGGACCATAGAATTGAACGTAGTTATGCAGAAAGCAGCCAGCCATAGAAAAGTGAAACTGAAATAATAGCACTTTTGTGAAAAGAGTGAATAATCAAGTCTACACAACAGTTGGAATGTTTTTGACTTTAACAAATGATAAACAATGAAATATTAGTTTTTTTTTTCATTGGACAAACAAGAATCTTATTATGTATTAGACCAGTTTCAACGATTTTTGAAGAACCGTAAGATTTTTCTTATGCTGTGGGTGTTTTTAGCAAATTGAAAAATGACGTTTTTGTAATCGACACCATTTTCAGAAGGTGATTAATACAGTTTTTTGTATGAAAGCGGTCTGGCTGTTTTTAGCAGAACATAGAATTGACCTTACTGCACCTGATAACATTAATATCTCATTTTTTCAAAATTGTTGACTGGCTGCTTTCTGCATAACTACATTCAATTAAGAATAGTCCAGAAGGAGCGTAGAATCATATTTAAATACATCGGACTGTGTCCAGTAATTCCCCCACTCCACCTTACTTTCGCCGCGTGCATTCGTGAAATCGTCGGGTAATGTTGCTTGATGGGGAAAAAAAATCATAACACAAATGTTAGGTAAAAAAAAAGTAATCTGTTAATTTCTCTAAAATTTTATTGTGCACGCGGAAACATTGATTGACACAACAGAGTAAATAAGTAAAGGGTCATTTAATAAGAGTAAATGAATTAATGAACTTTGAACTTAAAATATAAAACAAATTTTATTTGACATAAAACGGATATTTTTAAATCATGTTAAATAATATTTGTTGTTTTAAAGAGAATGTCGTTCAAATGTCCCTCACGGCGTTGTTTAATCTGAGGTCTAATTTTCATTAATTCTTTCATTAGATGAGCAAAGTATGGTAAAAAAATTTACTACCCTGGCAACACTAACGAAATTTCCATTTTGTTTCTTCGACTATCTGACAGATGGAAAAATAATTCAATTTTTAAGTAATGCATTTGTTATATACACATTCATTTTCAAATTACAGATGAAATGTGATTGCATCCTGTTTCTTTAAGATCCTAGCAGTATGTCTAAACTTTTAAAGGACACAACACGGCATAGTTGAATTCAAATCAGGAGTTGCGTACTGAGCGAGGTCTACAAAGAAACTAATGGGTCAAAACGTAAACCTACTCATTTATGAGTCGCCTTCTGTTTGATGTGCGTATGCGGTTTCTGGACTAGTCTTAATTCTATGAGGGGGATCAAACGAGCAAAGATTGTGATTTCACTTATTTTTAGTGATGACATTTTTTGACGGTGAACGGTTAATAATATTTTTTTATAAGCACTAGCCAAAGCGTCTACATATATTTGATCAACATATGTATTTTCAGTTCGCCAGACACAACTGATGCCCCATAATTCGGTGTATTATTTCACCTATAAATACAGACAACATTTTACATTTATAGTTTCAACACAATTTGACCTATGTATTGTAGTGGATACTCGTAAGTGATTATTTTCAATTAATTATCTTGTAGAGTAATAAACACAGTGATTACCACGAAGGCTGGAGAAAGGCAGAGGGTAGTTGCCTTCGAAATGCGGTGCTGGAGATGTACATATGCTTCAAATCCTCTGGACGTTTTTCGGACGTACCATCAGACGAGACGAGAGCAGTCTTGAAAAATGAATGGTAGTGGGAGGGGTCGAAGAAAGCAAAGGGAGAGGAATATCCCCACTATATGGACTCGCAAGCGCACTAACTACTAGACCACGAGGCGGATTAATGTCCATTAAATTTCCTTTTTTCAGTTAGTAACTATCGCGTCGAAATCGTTTCTGGACGTCCAGGGTCCACACACACTTTAATTACATTTTGCATCAATTTTATTAATAAAATTTCCAAAATAAATCTGCGCTTCATAATTTTCTTCTTCTTTTTTTGCTAGTGTCACGTTTATTTTAATTACCGTAGAACTCTGTTTACCCGGATACTCGGATCGCCATCAGGTAATAAAAAATAAAAGTGATGGTATTTTATTTTACTAACATAAACGGCAAATCTGGCTTTTACAAAAAAAATATTTTATTAAAAAAAAAATTCTTAATGTTATAACAACAAATAAAAGTTTCTTAGTCAAAGCAATTAATTTTGCTGGACACGTTGAAGTATGTTTTTAACGTGACCAATTCGCTGTATTATTTCAAAAGCAATATAAATGTTATCTTACAGTAAACTTTTCGATTTCTTTTAAAACATTGCCAATTTAATGGTTCATCCAATTATTCGGATTTTTGCATATTCGAAGAACGTCTGGTTTTTATTCCGTCACCATTAGGGTATGCGTATATGTTCATGTGTGTATGTATGTGTGTATATATATATATATATATGCATGTTCATTTTTATTTTTATTTTCTTTTATTCAGGAAACATACAGTACAGTTACAAAGTTTAATATTTTACACAATTAGACTTAATTCTAATGGACCAGTGAAGTTTCCATATAAAAAGCAATTATATGTAAGGTTAATTATGAAAGTATAAAAAAGAGAAGGAAAAAGAAAACATAAATGAAAGTTGTTTAAAAATTAAAATTTAAGTGAAAAATATATATTTTAAGGTTTGTAGTTTGTAGTGAGTATTTACAAATGGAAATAATATTAAAAATGAAGAAAATTTGTAAGAGTAATTAAAAATTAAGAATGGAAATAAAGAATGAAAAACATGCTCAGATGTAAAAATAAAATAAAATAGTAATAACATTTTTTTTAAAAAAGGAAAAACAAAAACACATATTTATTTTAAGGGATTCAAAGAAACGATGAGAAGAATCTTTAAGTGAAATATAAGACAGTAAATTTAAATTTAGGTCAATTTAAAAAACATCTTCAAAATTAATGACACATTATAGTAAGAGCAGCAATGTATTGATTTTATTAACATATATAATATAAGTAATTAAAAGTAGTTTAAAAGTATAAAAACATGCCAATGGCAGCAGAGAAAAAAGAAAAAAGAAAAAAAATGCGTGTATATGTAATTCATGTGTGTATATGTATGTATGTGTATGTATGTATGTGTATGTATGCTTGTATACATACATATATGGATGTGTGTGTGTATGTGTATGTATGTTGTATTTGTACATTTATATGCATTTTCATTTCTTTTTTCATTGTTTTATATTTACTTACTATTTCTTCTTCTTCTCTTTCTTCCCTATTTTCCCATCCCACTTCCTTTCACCTGTACGTTTTGTTTCTTTATATTTTTGTTCCTATATGAAACTCATAATTGGTCTTGTTATTTGTTGTGATTCTTTGGTTTATTACTATGACTGTGCTGGTTTCAAAAAATAAATAAATAAAATAATTGAGTTTTACGGGTATCAATATTAATATTGCTGCTTCGATGTAGGAAATAATTATTTGTATTGAAATGACGAATCGGCCGAATGTAGTCACTGATAAATTTCGCGAAAAAAACAAGGATTATATTATTCGTGATTCGTGCATAGGTAGTGAACATATTCGCCTACTAAACAACGCCTCCATAATTCAGAACCTGAAGCTGACTGACAGACTCTCGACCATATGACTCAGAGTTCTCCGATATTTTGGTCACCTCTTAAGGAGAGAACGAAATTGCCTGGACGAGGGAGGTCTCCCATGCGCTGGTCTGACCAGATAAAAACTGCAACAGGCTCTTCCTGCGTGACAGCTTTTAGAAGAGTGGGGTGCCGAGACGACGCCGACGTGGTGGCCACGATCCTCGGTCGCGAAGGTCCGAATAGGAAGAGTGAACATATTATTACGAGTATATGTCCCTCAAGGTTCGCATCTTGGACCCTTATTTTTTATTATTTATATCAATGATATAAGTTTATGCATTCAAAACTCATTTTTTTTGCTATACGCTGATGACAATAAAGTATTTAAAATTGTGTCTTCAATAAATGATTGCGAAGTTCTTCAAGCTGACTTTATTGAATTCTGATAAATGTCTTGTCATGTCATTTACTCGAAAGAAAAAAAGTATACTATTTGACTACAAACTATCTGGGAAAATTGTCAATCGTTCAATGAAAGCGAGAGATTTGGGTGTACTGATGGATGATAAGCTTTTATTTAGAGATCACATAAATACAATAGAAGATAAGGCGTACAGACTTCAAGGGTTTATCTTACGAATCTCCAAGCCATTCTCATTACCAAATACATTAAAACTTCTTTACTATACTTATGTGCGAAGTCAACTCGAATTCGTTTCATTAGTATGGTCCCCTCAATATAATGTATATATTAATCAAATTGAAAACATTCAAAATAAATTTATAAGGAGCCTGGAATATCGTTTTGGCAACATTGAAAATGATTACGGCGCATCTTTGATCAATTTTAATATAGAATCACTACAAAAAAGGCGCCTTAGATATGATTTAATTTTTCTTTTCAAAATTCTCAATAATATAGTTGATTCGCCGTATCTTTTACAAAATATTGGTTTCCGTTGTCCTCTTCGCTATACTAGATTAAATTCCCTTTTGTTAAGTACCAACTTGTAAAAACAATTATACCTCGAATTCATTCATTAGACGTACCTGTAGAAATTATAACGGACTCAGTATTGATGTAGACATTTTTAACTGCACGTTGCATTTGTACAGAAAATTTCTTCATGGGGTCGATTATTTGGGATAGTTGCTGAATGTGCATCTTGAGTGGTTTATGCTATGTATATGTGCCGCATGTAATGTATATGTTTGTGTATGTTTTATATGTGCGTTCATGTGTGTGCGTGGATGGCTCGGAGTGTACATTCGGTATTTTTATTTATTTTAATTTATTACCTCCATGAAAAACGCAAATGTCAACAATTATTCTTTTCTCACTTAAAATTCTTATTTATTTTTTTGTCACATTTAATTTTTATATCTTTTTAATTTATGAAAACTTAATTGGTCTTTTTATGTTAAAAAATTGTTGTTTTTAATACTTATTTTGTATGACTGTATGTTTTCTGAATAAAATAAAATAAAAAAATAAAAAAATATATATATAAATTGAGTTTCAATTAAAAGTTTTAAAATTCCACATTCGATTTATTTCATAATTTAAAAGTACTCAAGACCCCCAAACGGGCCTCGTCCCATACCGCGATGGCGTCATTTGAACTGATTTGGCGGTTGATTGTGTATTCGAAATTGGAACCGAAACGAAAGGTCGATTTTACAAAGGTCTCATTATTTTTATTCACGGTAAATTAATTGTGTCGTGTAGATTTAGACGATACGTATGAAATGGGCCAAAGTATCGAATTTGGAATGAACGAGTAAATACTTCGTTTTTTTTGTAATAAATTTTATAAAAGGTACTTGTTTTTTTTAATGCTATACAGATGTACTTTTACACATCTAGTAAATGTTATCACTGTAACTCTCCAAAAAAGAGACTAACTCTTGTGCTTGGAGAGTGACTTACACTGTTGTAGTTGTTTATTTATAACAGTTTGTATAATTTTAAATAAACGAGTACATGTGAAAAAAAACATCGGATATATAAAGAAAAAAGCATAAAACAATAATACATTCAAACTAATTCAAATTTGATGTAGTTTTTTTAAATTTTTACCATCTCCTTTGTCTAAGCATTAATGATTGTCTTTGTAATCATCATTCCCCTTCCGCACCTAATAGTACACAGGGCACTGCATTGGTACACCGATCGCAGCGTATCTTGATCATTTTTGTTACATGAAGGTAAGATGATCAATCTTACGCTTCAGGTCTATGAAATATGCGTCCAGGGACTATGAAATATGCTAGTGTGAAAACACCCTATTTAACAAATATTTCACGTCAACAATGTCGGGAATCGAACCCGAGACCTCTTGCATGGTAGGCAAACGCGCAGACCATTACACCACGAGGCCTTTGTCAACGACAAATATATTATTATTCTAAAAATGCTGTAATGTACGGGCCTGTTTCATATGTATCGTGTTAATCCGGTCCGGTAAAACTACGGTGGGTGGATACATATTTATTATTTTCTTTTTTGGTTTTATTTATTTAGTTTCTACTCGCGGGTGAAAATTTTTCTGGGAACAGTCGCCGACTTTAATAATTATTAATTATAATAATTTGATTATTATTATCTTTGATATTTCACGTTTTTAATTTCAATTTGAATGTCAAAAGTTTGCTATACCGAATTATGTATAGATATTATTTTAGTGAATTTGCAACTGTATTTTAATATGGAAAGTTGATCTGTTTTTTTTTATATTTTTAATAAAAATATATATTCTCATTGTTTAAATACACCCGGAGTGGTATCCTGAACGCTAAAGCGCGCGTAGAAAACGCATTTTCAACGCGTATTTACGTACTAAATACACGCTAACACAGCGATCTCTTCGCGCGCAATTCCGTTCAGAATACCATCCCCGAGATGGTTTCGTTAAAATAACGTTCTTTAAATTCGCCAATATTGTTGATTAGTATATTAATACTGACAAATTCGCTTTTTATCAGTACCTTACCTACTTCTAGCGAAAAAACAGACTCAGAAAGAAAACGAATCATGAAAAACTATGTTGTTTTAGGAAGTCCTCATAGTGTACTCGTATGTATGGTCAATGGTCATTTGTCTGAATAACAAAGCTACTTACCTTTGTTTGGGTATATTACAATTATTATCAGTCTTGTATACAGATGCTCCTGTGCCTCGATTATGAACGCTATCTTTATCTGAATATATCGAGACGGTATACTTAACTTCTGTACTATCTGTATCTTACCTCGGTACGTTCTACCTACTTGTCATATCGACATTATATGATCGAAACAAGCCAATGAAATGACCGCAAACAATTATTCCGCGTTCCTTACGTCATTAACATTTAAAATAGTTCTCATTTATATTTTAAATAGGCTTCTTATCTACAGATTATAAACTTCAATTAATCCCAATTCAAGCAAAAAATGTTCGCTTGAACATGAATTTTGTATGACTTTCGGAAATCACCAAGACGGTACGCTTAACGATTGTCTGTATGTATCTACCGATAGACTACAAAGCCGGCTCCTTTAACGTCTTGATATATACACTCGGAAAGGTAGTAAAACAGATGGAAAAAATATAATTACTAAATAATTTTTTTTAGAGTGGTAACTTTCTAACGCCTAGATACTCTTATTTGTTAATAGGACAGAATCTAGCGACATTATTTCCACATCTAGGTGTTCGTTTTATTGATGTGACAAAATTTATTCATTTCTCTCTCATATTTGTAATAGGCCTTTAAGAAAAAAGTGCCAATCTCAAAACGATTAAAAATTTAAATAAATCGTAATTAAAGAAAAAACTGCTCGGTGGAACAAAATTTTTCTCACTTTTAATGCGTAGATAAACGTATCGAAGGGTTCTAGACCCGTCGGTATAAACCAATGTACTTACATCAAAACTTGATGGTATCGATAGTATATCTTTGTAGTCGGTCGGGAGACTTTTATCTTCAACTATGACGTCATACTGAAACTTTGTCATTTTAGAGCGTAGATATGTGTACCGTGACGTACGCTTCCCCTTGTTTAATATCGATGTACCTACCCAAAACTTGAAGGTGGGGGGTCGGTAATATATCTTTATAATCGCTAGAGGGAATTTATCTTCAACTATACCATCAAGGTGAAAGTATGACGTCTTCGTCTTCCCATCATAATCAAAGCACTGGACACTGATTAATATACAGAGTGTTCATTAAACCCTGTCACATCCAAAACCACGATGATCAGTATGGCAAGAAGACATATTGACACATAAAAATATTTTTTTAGAACGAATAAATTTTTTAAAAATAAAGTATAAAAAAAGCAAATGGTTGCTTACTTCTGTAGGGGAGAAACGGGGAGGGAGAGGGGGGAATCTGATACTGCGCCGCTCTCCCCTCACTTTTCCCCTGCAGAAGTAAGAAAATATTTGTTTTTTTTTTTTTAATTTTTTTGAATTTTTTGTTTTAATTTTTTTTTAATATGCCTATATGTTTTCTTGCCCATTACTGATCATCGTGGTTTCGGATGTGACAGGGTTTAAAGAACACCCTGTATATTATTCAATCATTAATAAACGATCAATGGATTACCTTATTACTTATTACCTATGTTGATGTATTCATCAAGGTAATTTCAAAAGAAAATATGAAACATATTATTTATAGATGGCGCTTTTATAATTTTTATTGAAAAATTACAATTTTACGTTTATTTTCAATGGAATTTTTACAAAAGTTGGTTTGCGGAAACTTTACACTATATTGATTGTAACAAATACCATAACAATATAATTTATGTTCTTTTCACAAAATGGTTTACAAAACAAAAAAATATTATTCTTATTTTTGGTTTTATACACAATTTTGTGAGCAAGCTAACACTCATACTTAAATTATAAATAAAAAATATTAGTTATGAATCAATCTTTCCAATTAGTTGCTGAGTTTATAATTCTAAAGATGACCAAATTAGTGGCTGGAAAATTTCCAATGAATAAAATGAAAGTGTGCGTGTGGAAGTGTACTAAGTATTTACATAAAGTATAACATGTGAAATTACAATGTAATTCCATTAAGGGTCATAATTAAATTTTCAAACTGCAAAACCGCAATTTTATCAAATCTGTAAGTTAGATTGAAACTCAGTGTATTTTTTCTATTTTTCAGCAAGTATCCGGAGATGTGGTTCTGGTGGATGTGATGGAGGACAAACTGAAGGGCGAGATGATGGATCTTCAGCATGGGTCTATGTTCCTAAGGAATGCTAAAATCCACGCAGGATCAGGTAATGAAACAACCCATCAATCTACTCAATGAGGAACTTCAGATCTACGAGAAATCGGACACAAAAAATATTTTCTGGCGTGCGGTAAAAATTAGAGCATGAAATTGCACGGAAAAGTTTCTTGAAAATGTACAAAAAAATAATAAAAAATATTTTAATTACCGTCACTTGTTCATATAAACCAACCAATAATGTGAGAGCTATGAAGGATATCCGGTTAACTAACAGAGAACAACCTCTGACGTCACACGAGTTTTTTCAGAAATCACAGCGCTGATAATACGATATGTAAAAAAAAAATTTTGGTTTTGTTTAATGGTCTATTAACAAATAAAAAAATATAAAAAAAGACACTGAACTTCCTGATTTTGTAAATGGACAATAAGTTTTTGTAAAAAAGTGCATTTTATCTAAAAACAAACAAACCATAGCGCCGTTTCTGTAGGGGTAGGCAGAGCAGATAGAACGCCCATCACTCTGTTTTTGCATACATACCTCATTTCTTCTACATTCATACATCTTCTCATGAATTTATTTCGACTTTTGACATGTCTCTCTTCAAGTATTTGTTGAATTTGGTCAAGCCATGTCTTTCCCGGTCTTTCTTGATTTCCGCATTCGACGAAATTCGCATCGTAATCCTTTTAGCCGTTCGCTCTATTCTTCTTTCTTGTATATTATCTACCTAATTACTACTACTACTACTACTACTTCTTCCACATTTATACATCTAGTCATACATGCCCTTTGGTTGTCTGCTTTTGACATGACCAGACCAGATCAGGTTTAGCTGATCATGCCACGCCTTCCTTGGTCATCCTTGTCTCACGTTACCGTTCACATTCTTATGTCATCCATTCCATGTAGAAACATGACCAAACCATCTCAGATACCCTTTCTTAATCTTATCAATTTTACTTGAATCAGATTTACTTACACTCTCGCCCGATTTCACCATTCGTAACCCTGTCATACATTAATTTCCCACACATTCGCTAAGAGATCGCATTTCGACCACGTTCATTTGGCTTTCATCATTCTTCTGTCAGTTCCATGTTTCACTTCCAAACATAAGTGTTGGGACTAAAACTCAGTTTTTTCAAAACTTCCTTCTAATTATTTTATGATAGGGGGGGGGACCAAACGAGCAAAGATTGTGATTTCACTTATTTTCAGTGATGACATTTTTTAACGGTGAGCGGTGAATAATATTTTTTTATTAGCACTAGCCAAAGTGCCTACATTTATTTTATCAAAATATGTATTTTCAGTTCGTCAGACACAACTAATGGCCCATAATTAATAACACTATAGTCCTTAAAATATAGCTTGATTAGAATGACAGCTGTCAAACTAATTTCATTAGTGATGGGAAATCACTGATCACTGATCAAATCGATTTTATCAATTATTTCATGCAATCATGAAACTCTGTTTTCAAAAATTGATATAAAATGCGAAAAAAAAGCCTATTATAGTATGTTTAACATAATTGTTCACCAAAAAATGAGACATTTACACTTTTTTCATCAACAACATCAAACGAATAATTTTTTTATTCAATCAATTTACATTGATCAATTTGTCCCATCTCTAACGTTTTTGCAAAATAATGTAATCTCGTGAGAGCGTCGTTAATAATTAGGTTTATTTTTGTTTTTTTTTGTTTTAAAGCTGATTTTTTTAAATGTTGATTTATGTTTCAAGCATTGTAATAAAACATAAATTAACACGCCAGATAGTTTTATTCCACTTTTATTTATAAATTTTTACCAGTGACCGGGTTTCGTCGTGACCGACATCATCAACTTCATAAAATTATGTAACCAGTTTTTATTGTATACATTCAAATAAAACTTAAATTCATATAATTGTTATTACCTTATACTTAAATGATTTTAATTTAAACTCTTTTATTTCCATAATTATATCTCATAAAGTGTCCATGCGGCTCCACTGTGAAATCATCTCCCATCCACCACCAGAGATGTTACTACAGTATCTCTTTTTAAATCACGTCTGAAGAAACATCTGCTTTCTCTTTCTTAATATCTTCTCCTTTCCTTTTTCCTCTTTCCTCTTTTTTCCTTTTCCCCATTGAGTAATAGTTTTGATTTAAGGCAATTATTATTTTATCAATTTTGCTCAATTTTTTGAAGGTAAGATGATCAGTCTTACGCTTCAGGTACCGGTCCAGGGATTATGAAATATTCTAGAGTGAAAACACCATTTTAAACAAGTATTTCATATCAATCATGCCGGGAATCGAACCCGAGACCTCTTGTTTGGTAGGCAAACACGATGACCACTACACCACGAGGCCGACATTAAAAAATATATTCCAACTATAATCATGTAAAATAATGGGTAAATAAGTGTAATGCATGGGTTACAAAATTACAAAAGTTTGTTCGTACAAAAGTGTTCAACAAAGTAATCTAAAATTAAATAGTAATAAAATAAATCATAATTTTTATATCGAGACAAAAGGAAATAAAAATGAGATTTTATAACAATTTAATATTAAACTCTTACGCAAAGTACTTATATTTTGAGATAACGAGGTTTACATATAATCAAAGATTAAAATATGTGTTTCTATTCAACTAGATTATGTAGGTATTAATATTGTAAAATTATTCACATTTCTTGTTTTTTTCCTGATTTTTCAGGAAAGGTTGAAAAGCAGTTACAATTTTGCTGTACGGAAACTGATCCACCTTTTTATAACAGTACTCAAAAACTATTAGCATTACTTACCGCTAATTACCAGATACATATATTAACACCTGCAGCAATATTTAGCACTATTTATATGTCTGAAGCAAAATTACTGTAACATAACTCAATTCATTCTATATTTGTCATTATAATGTAATGTCCATTGTGGATTAGGATATAAGAAGGGTTTTGGTCCTGTGGTTGTATCACAGATTTAAGGATTAGAGGTCTGAGCTTCAAACCCCACTTTACCACAACTTAATTCCCATTTTCTAACATGGTCGTTAACAAATTAAAGAAAATGGCCCCAAAATTTATAAATTTAGGTAAATTGTAAGAATGCAAATGTTTGTTAAATATGCATAGCTACATTATTATATTTATACATAAATACTTATATTTAATGTAATATATTATGCATGTACTACATATAAAAAGCAGATGTATTTTACATTGCCTTTTAAAAAGTTTTCCTTCTAAATATTTACAACTTAGTTGACAAATTTTATATTGCTCAAAGCATGAAATGACAAGTAATTTAACATGTTGGATTTTTTTGACATTTCAGACTATTCTTTGACTGCCGGATCAGCTCTGTGTATTGTGACGGCTGGTGCTCGTCAGCGTGAAGGAGAGTCTCGCCTAGATCTGGTACAAAGGAATACGGACATCTTCAAGTACATCATTCCACAGGTAAAAACATCCACACATACATAAACTAAATGCGTCTACCCTGTGATTTAGTGGTTTGCGTTTTTTGCTTACCATGCATTAGGTCTTGGTTTGATTCACTGTAAGGTTACTTGAAATGTTTATTAGAAAGGAGTTTTTACACTGCAATATTTCATAGCCCCTTCACTAGCACCTGGAGCGTAAGACTGATCATCTTGACTTCATGTACGTAACAAATAAATGAACAAGGTACACTGTGATTGGAGTAAGAATGTAGTACTTGCCAGTACTAGTAGCCTCCTTAGATGCGGATAGTGGAATTATGAATATGTTTATTATTAGACCGTTGCTTTGCCGTCCTTATAAAAAGAGTTGCATTTCCAAACTATAAAATGCTGGCAAAATCAAGAAAACAAGATGCTTCCTGCCACATATATTTTTTTTATGAACTTGTGCTGCATTTTATTGCTCATTACCGAGGGGTATACCACTTTTTAGAGTAGTAATTGGTTTTTGTTACCTTTAAATGTTTTTTAAAATAACCCATCCTAACAAGGATTTGTGCCATATGGTGTGCTTTAAACGTTTAAAAAATAAATGCAAATATATTTCAGTTTTAAAATTTATATCATTTAAAACAATAAATTTTGACAAGTTCAAAACTACTTCTGGGGATAAAACTGACAAGACATGAGATGAATTTATGGCAAGGGGAAGGTTTAGATTGGTGTACAAAGGATCCGCATCCTGAATGGGGCATCCAAACAACGCATGGCCTTTGCATTCCTCGCCAAGCTCGCACTCACACCGAGGACTGTCCGCAATATTGAGTTTAAACAAATGTTTATTCACACTACAGTGACCAATCCTCAGTCTGATAATATTGAAGACAATTCTTTTAGACAATTTGTAGGCATGATACCAGAGGGAGGGTCAGATGAAATTTTGTGTATTTTGGTATTGAATTCACTTGTTTGAATTTGAAGTTTGCCAAAACTGATTCCAACCAACAAAAGTGTCTTTTCTGATTTGATTCAGTTGATCGCAATTTTGTATGTTGAAATTAAAGGGAGGACTTCTATTGAGCAAGGCCCCCTTCGCAACTTCATTGGCCATTTCATTTCCCGAGATTCCACGGTTGACGGAACCCAAGTAATCATAACCTCATTATTATTTATATCACTACAGAGATATAAATAATAATATACCTACTCCCCCTTGGGATAAAAAACCCAGAATTGTGTGTGTATAAATATGTAAATATATATACATACCAAAAATAATATTGTGTAAAAATCATAACCTCCCTTCCGCCGTTCATGAGATCGAGGTGGTCTTCTTTGATAGAGCATATAATTTGGTTGCCAGATACTTAAAATGATTACTTAAGGTCAAAATGTGGAGTTTTTTTTGTTTATCGTTTTACAAAAATCACAACGATATGCCACATTAAAAATATGTTCGGTGATACATATTGTACTTTGATTTAAAAAAAACTAATATAGCTCATTTTATGTCAAATTAGAGATGCCACTTTCTTCACAAGGACGGCAGTGCTGAAGTAATGAGCAAAGAATGGCCAATGCAAAATAATATTTCCAGAACACGGAATATGGTGTATAATGAGGGACTTCAACCCTACAGGAAATTGGATACAAATAATGTTTTCTTGCACGCAGTAAAGCATAAAAAAAATGATAAAAAATATTTTAATAAAAATTAGTTCGTATGAATAAACCGATGATAAGAGAGCTGTGAAAAATTTCTGGTTTACTTACCCTCAACGGACCAATTGGCAGAACTGACCGAGAAGAAGCTGAGGAGAACTTGAGTCGTCACACGTGGAGTAATTTTAGAAACACAAAACTTTAAAAAGTCATAGCGCTGATAACACGGATACATGAAAATTAAAAAAAAAAATTGGCTTAGTTTAATAGTCTGTTGACATTACAGAAAAACCTCTGAACTTCCTCATTAAAGCACCGGTACTAATAACACTGAAATAATGATTTGATGGAAATAAAATTTAAGACCTTCTACATTTGATAATTATTTATGCATTTGACAGTTGTAGTCTGCATCACTTTAACCCATTACGTAATGCGGACTGTAAATATAAGTTAGAAGTTAATGAATAGAAAGCAGATAGCTGCCAAAATGCCGATATGATTATTTATTATGATTCTTCCTGCTTTTAGTCATCATCGCTGGAAGCTCTATTGTTTAGAATTCCACCCTAACCACAAGAAAAGTCTCCACTAGAGTGGATTTAAATTGGAAAAAAATCCAAACATATGGGCTGGCTGGAATATTAATTTGTTGAATCCCCAAATTTAACCAATTCAAAAAACACACTGACTCTTTTCTTAAGGAAACATACCCCAAAAATAAGTTGCAAATAAAATTTTGCAAATAAAACTGACAGTTATTATAATAATTATTCAGCGAATACATACTTCAGTTTCTTTAAGTCAAAGATTTTAATATTATATTTAAAATTTATACATTATTAAATAATAGAATATTTTATAGTCTCTGGACTGGTACCGGAAGTGTGAGAGAGATCATCTTACCTTCATGTAACAAAAATGATCACGATACATGATGATTTTGTAAATTTTTAGCAGCTCACCTTATTTAAATCTAAAATAATGTGAACTTTTTTATATTAAAGCAGAATATGTTGGTAACTAAATCATGATAGTCTGAATTACTGTGGATTTACTTTTTTAATTATTTGTTTCTAAACCACTTAAATAGAAAACATATCTCGAATTATATACAAGATTGGCGTTGTTTGCAACACCACAGCCAAATATCTTTTAAATTAACACAAAAGATGATATTTAGATACTTTAGCTGCATTATGAAATGTAATTTTAGAGAACATGGCAGAGTTAACTAACAGAGGTTAGTTGTTTTTATTATAATACTAAGTATGAAAAATTTACAAAATAAGATAAAATTCCGAGCTTAAATTATTGACAAATTAAAAAAAGGGCTGGTATGAAACTCATTGCCTTTTTTATGTTGCAGCTGATTAAGTACAGCCCTAACACTATTCTTCTCGTCGTCAGCAACCCAGTAGATGTTTTGACATATGTGGCCTGGAAACTGAGTGGTCTTCCTAAGAATAGAGTTATCGGTACAGGCACTAACTTGGATTCCTCCAGGTTCCGCTTCCTCATGTCTGATAAACTCGGAGTGGCTTCAACTTCCTGCCATGGCTTCATCATCGGGGAACATGGAGACAGCAGTGGTAATTTTAAAAAGTCTGATATGTAATAATGAATATCTCCAATCATAAAATGAAAAATCAATGAAATGAAGCAATTTTATTGGATACAAATAAATCCAATATTGATGTTTCATAGTGCATTTATTGTCAGTTTTAATTTCACAATTTCATTTATTTTTTAATAGGATTCATAGGATCTCCAGTAAATGTCAATTAATTATTGTATAATAAATTCCGGTATGCGTAAATAGTACTTCAACTTTATACACACCTTTAAAGTGATTCATTTAGTTTTTCATATTCAATAGAAAATGTCATACAATATTAAATATTCATTAATAAATATATTAAATATTTATAAATAAATTGCCCAATGGCGTCCACTTCGATTAGTTTTTTGTTGGTTGGTTGGTGAGCATAATGCATCGTTTATAATCTTAAAGATTTTTCTTGATTGACTTGTGTCAAAGAAAAAACCAAAATTGTTAAGCCGGCGTTTTACTTTTCACAACCACTCGGATTTTCCTCAGGTGTGGTGATACCGACTGAGCGAAAACGATGCCCGCCATCTCTGGGCGAGCAGTTCATGAATCAATTTAATTCATTTCTTCTTGACAGGGATAATCATCACATCAAATTGAACAACAATTATAATATACAAATCAAATTTACAATTTATTCCAGAAAAAGAACGATTCAATTTCAAGCTGTTTTGTCTTCTAAATATTCCCTAATTTTGTAATAACTTTTTCCAAACAGCTTGTGTTAAACAAAACTTTTAAATGGAATTGTTGAAAATGCTTGAATATCAATAGATAATTTGTTGTAAAAGCGTATACAGTTTCCTTGAAAAGAATAACTGACTTTTCGGAGCCTTTTTTGTATTCAAAGTTTTGACTCTGAGCTTTTTGCTTATTTTTTTTACTAATCTGTATTGATATACATAAATTAGCATACCTATATGTTCCGTCAATAAAAGGAAATGTTTTATTTATTTATTATACTGATTACATAAACGTAACATAAGCAATCAGTTTACTTGACCTTTAAAATGTTTGTTAATTTACTTTACCTGCTTTATCTATAAATCTTTAAAATTATAACAATAGATTTACCGAGGCTGATATTCTCTATGACAATGAATGTAAATTTAAGTCAAAAGTCATCAAAATAATAAGATAAGCAGATATTCAATTGATTTTATTATTATACACATGTTTTTCCTTTCTTATCTTTTTAAACTTTCTATTCGGTTTCATTTCTCAGTTTCTTTCATTTCTTGTCATAAGTGTAAACAATTTTTTTGATGTGGGCATGGGTGTACTACACTAATATACAATGAAATTGTAAATAAATTTTGTATATGCTGTTTGTTTACAAAATAAAATAATAATTCGTCAAGACCGCCATAATACAAAAAAACAGTCTTAACATATTTATTAATTGTCAAAATAAACAACTAAAGATATTTGGTACGATAGCAGTTTCACATATGTGTGGTACTTACCACCTATCGAGGAGTTTACGCCATTATGAGTTAACTGACTGCTGTGTGAAATGACGAATAAAATTAAAAATCCCACCGCTTCTTAATTCGTTTTCTTAATGCGAAGAACTAAGATCATCCACAATCCTCAACAGATCTGTGAGGTGTACGGAGAACTTCTGGTAATTAATTCAGTGGTAAGGGTGAGATAGAATACCGAAAGCTTACGATTTTTGCTCTATGAAATTTCCCCAAATTTCAAGATCACTTTTTCATGAAAAACTGGATTTTTGAAAAGTTTGTGCCGCAAACTCTTACTGAGGAACATAAAAATCAGAATGCAGGTTGCACTCTTTTATGAAGAGGGAATACAAAAGCTTGTGCTGCGCTATGCCAAGTGCCTACAAAATGGTGGAAGTTATCTAGAAAAATAGTTTAAGGTCCATAAGATGTTTTCACAATAAAAAAAAAATCTAAATACATACTTTACTTTTGATATACTTCATAGATCATATTTAGATAGTTAACAGTTGTCATTCAATGATATTAAGTTGAGATTTGTGTTTCAGTGGCCGTATGGTCTGGTGTCAACATTGCTGGTGTGAGGCTGCGTGACCTGTGTTCTCAGGTTGGGCACACTGACGACCCTGAGCACTGGCATGAGCTGCACAAGCAGGTCGTAGAGAGCGCTTACGAGGTCATCCGCCTCAAGGGCTACACTTCCTGGGCCATTGGCCTCAGCACAGCTAACCTAGCACAAGCCATCCTTCGCAATGTTGGAAGCATTCATGCTGTTTCAACTCTTGTTCAAGTAAGATGACACTTTTTGTATCATATGACTTTGCATGCAGATAGTTTTATTTAAAAATTACCTTTTTTGATTTGTGCGAAATGTTTTTCTTTAATTTCTAAATCTAGAATTTATTTCAATGTTCATGAGTTCTTACAATTTATTTAAGTATTGAGCGAAAAATGCGTTTTCAAAATACAATATGAATTATAGATATCAAAACATATGATAATATATAAATAGATAAATAACTGTGGTAGGAAATTGAATATCCTTGTTTTAGTATTCACTTATTACTAAATTCTCTACACAATTTTAAATAACCCCTTGCAGTTTTTAGAGAACTCGAAATGTATGAGGCATGTTAAAACAAAGATGGCATTCTCCATTGTTTTTTTGTTTTTAGTACACAATAAATGTTTTTTGTTTGTATTTTCCACAGGTTGCATTTTATTTTATTAAATAATAATTGTTGCCAGAAGTGTATATTTTATTGCAAATATTCGGTAAATTATCAATAGAAGGTTTTGGTTTGTTTTATGGTTTTGTTGTGTAACATAGAGGGGACTACCATTGTTGTTGCGGAACTAAATACATTGAAATTTTGTAAGGTATCCAAAATAAAACACTTTTATTGGATTTAATTTTACTTTTATTTTTTTTAAATATATGTATTATTAAAGTAACTTAAATATTTACAAAGTTTCCTTATAGACTGATAATAATTGCTGTTTAATGATATAGGTGCATAACAGTGTTAATAGTTTATGGGGGGGGGTATTAGTATTTTTATATAGACCAAGAAAAGTAGCGTAATAAATATGTACTCAGTATATCATAATGGGTTTAACAGCAATTATTGTTAGTGTATAAGGAAACTTTGTAAATATTTAAGTTAGTTTGATAATGTCCTAACAGGGCGAAACGCGTCACATATATTTTTTAAAAATAAAAGTAGAATTAAATAAAATAAGTGTTTTATTTTGGATACCTTACCAAATTTGAATAAGAAATTCTACCAATTATCTGCATGCACAATATGCTAATACATTGAGTCAAAAATATGAAATACTGCTCTCCCATTTATGCTCCGAAACCTTTGCAGTTGTCAATAGTATTTTTGTTTCACTATACATCACCATATCTAACTCATTTCAGACCAATAGTGGAGATTGACATCTTTGCCATAATTTTTTGAACATGCCTCATACTGTAGAATTTATCTGCTGTTTTAATTTTAGATAGTATTATGTATATTATAAAAATACTTTTGCTGATTTCCTTTTCTTCTCCACATTAAAACTAAATGAAATTATTTGCTGAACATTTATCTGTGTATAACTTTTTCCAAATTGTCAATGTTATCTGTAGGGTCAGCATGGAATAGATGAAGAGGTCTTCCTCTCCTTACCGTGTGTCCTGGGAGCCAAGGGAATATCCCATATTGTTAAGCAGCCTCTAGAGGAGGCTGAAATTGCGATGCTCCACAAGTCGGCTCAACTACTTAGCAGCGTCCAACAAAACCTCAAGATGTAAATATCTCTCTATGAGATTATATTGTATTTATTTTTGTAATAAATAATGTTTTCATATTTGTGTAATGTAAAGTAGTGTGAGTGTAAGCAGTTTTCAATAGTGACTTTTGAATGTGAGGTAAAATCAGATTGACAATTCAATATGTTTCAATATTCCACAATATTTTTTTATTTTTTTTGGTTATAAGAACTTTTCAAATCTATGATATATTAAGAGGAGGTGTCTAGAATTTGTTGTTTCTTGCCAATCTATGAATCTGTGTATGTAAATTTCATCAGTCTCAACTAAGTTTTGTTTACCCAACTAATTTCGCTAGTTGCTGTCCTTTTATCTCACCATTGTTTCAAGCAATCCCCCACTATATTGACGACATTTACACTTGCCCTTTCTTACAAATGATAAATTTTCATAACAGTATTTTATTTTATTCTTACAATTATATAGCTGTTTTATATGATTATGCATGAGATGAGAGTGAATCCACTAAAAATGTGTTTGAATAGAATTTATAGCAGAAAGACCTATGAATTTTTTACAAAGGAGATTACCACCGACCTATGAAGCTGATGGATGTAATATATTTAGGATAGTTGAAGTGAAATGTGTGGAAGACGCCTCCCCCCTTCGTGTATTGTGGCTTGACTGAATCAGTCCAAGCATTGTGTCCCAAGTGTTGTTCAATGGCTAGTAGATGTTGATGTCTTTGTGAAAATTTATAATGTCAAATATTTGATGGAATATTAGAACTACATATAATCAATGAATGTTGTAAACCTGGAATATGCTGAACGGTTATATATACCTTCGCTGACAACGTCTACCTCATTTATAAAAAACAAAAACCATGAAAATATGGTGTTATGATTTCCTTTACTTTGCATTTTTAAACCATGAAAATGGTAATATGACTGTAAATATAGGTAATTGATAAACACATATTGAATAATCAATAATTATATAGAAGTAATTATTAGTACGAGATATAAATACTCCGTAATATAGTCAAATGTCCTTAATTTTTGCACTGATAGATAAAATTTGGATTATAATTCGCTAATTATACCGCATAATATTGTGAGTATACTGGCAAAAAGCTTTAACTCTCCATTCCCTGTTTTGAGAAATCAAGCATTTAAGTTTTGTTCCAATTTTACTCTTTTATATCTTATTTTAATATAGTAAGATGTTAAGTGCTCATTTAAAAACATGTTTTTTATTTTATATTAAGTAAATATAAAGTTATTTAAAGCTTTTAGCCTGAAGAAAATATTGAGTTTCTGACTTAAACTTAAATTTATTTTTAAAACTACAGATATATGAAATTTAATATGACTTAGTGTATTTTGCCAGTTTGTAGAGCGTTAAAAACTTTACAAAACTGCATCATTAAGTCAAATCTGCATATTTTCGAGTTAAAGTTTTTTGCCAGTATACCCACGATATATTATATTACGCTAGATTACTCTACTTTGGAATGCTATTGTACCTTATTTGATATGGTGCACAATTTACTATAATGAAATATGAGTCTTATTGTAATTTTTAGACTTTTATAAATATGTATTTGATAAGATTTGGCTGCAATAAAATCTAAGCACTCTATGGTAAAGAAAAAAGAAGAAGAGAAATCGAAAGCCCCTTGTATAATACATGTAGTATGTATAGCTATTAAAACTCTCTTTGTAGACTTAACACAGAGAGATATTTTATGTTTTCACTTGTATTCGGTGTCTAATTAGGCCATTGAACCGCTTCATGTTAAACTATTGTCTGGCATTATCGCTCTGCTCGACTAGTTTTGAAGTGCTCTTTTGAGTACATAGTCACTATTTGCTTATTACTAGCCTATATATTGAATTCTATTCATATTGCATTGTATTGTGTGCGAGGACTTATTTGCATGTATGTCTGCACAGCACTGAAGCCCGTTTATTCAATGAGAAACTAAACCGAGAGAGAACCTCGTCACCTGCCGGCCTTAAGCTGGATACCACTGGGAACGAGGTTGAACGATTGGTAATGAAAATGCACTGTTTGGAATGTATGTATCCTGTATTTCTATAATAAATAAAATACAATTTGTCTAAAACGTTACTGTTTTTGATTTAACAATCCACAATTTCGCAACCTCATCATGAGCACAAAACATTTCAGAATGGTGCTGACAGCAAATTATAATATTAAACACCCATTAAAAAAAGTTTCATCTTAACTAGTTTTCAACACTGAAAATTACACAACATAAATTTATCTTGTATGTGATGTCTAATCACATTAGATTCACTTAACATTTAGATGATTTATTATTTACAACCTGCGCCACGTTACGTGACAGCCTGCACAAAGAAAATCACAAAATTTCAGTAAAGACACTAACTTAACTTACTACATTAAATTTATGACACATACAATCACTTGTATTTTCCAGTTGCAGTTTGGTCCAAAGGAATAAACTTGATGGCGACGTTCATATAATAATATATACAGTAATAGTTTGGTCACAGCTTCGCTTAAATCCCTTAATTTAAATATAAAAGCCACCATTTGTATACATAATTCAACTAAAATAAAAAATCTAAAGGAGATATGGGACGGTGGCATCAATCGGTAATAATAGTTATAATTCCATCAACAATCACAGAGAATATATAAAATAAATATTATGTTTGTTTGACATTAGTCGGAGTACGGTCCACTCTAATCAACAATCGGCTAAATCGTACATATTCATGTTTCGTTTATCACAGGCTCAGTTTGAATTATAACTGTCAGTACGGCATCGGGTTCTGTTCTCCAAGACATAATCACGAACGATAGCGTACTATTCTTCGTACTTGATTACCGCGGAAGAGCCATGGCTTAATTTAAAAACCAATATTAATTTACATACATACTGTCACTCATAACCCATCATATCGATCTAATCTCATTTCACAATATCAAACCTAAGAATACTTAGCCTACATGGTAGGATTATTCTAGGGGGTCGGCATTCACTAAAATATGATTCCCCTGGCAATCAAACTAGACATGTCCGACTATATTATATCACACATAAACCTCGCCCCACTTTCCTGACGAGCCACTCTGCTTGTGGCTGCTGTCAGATTTAGAAGATTTAGTGGACCGGGTGTCGTTGGAGTTTTCCGAATCTGGAGCAGAGGTCTCAGGCAAGGGCGGAGTGGTGGATCTGGCTTCAGCCGGTGTGGCTATAGCTGGTCGAGGAGAAGCAGTCCTCGGAGGAGTGACGATCTGCGAGACAGTCACCGGCGTGAAGGTCATGGGGGTCGCGGGCGCCGTGAGGACGGGGCCGAGGCCCGGAGACAGGACAGCCTGCGCCAGGGCTGTGGTGCCAGGCTGGTTAGGGTGAAGGGTGTTGTTCACTGAGCCGCTGTCTAGCTCTTGGATCGGAGACAGCACAAGAGCTCCCAGGACGGGGACTTCACTCTGGTACGAATGGTGCGCCATGAGCGCCACGCCCACGGGAGAGTTGGTGCTGATGGGAGACTGACGCTGCTGCTCGCGATCCGGAGTCGGGATGCGGGGGCGATTTTTTACTGTAGTGGGAACTGCAGATCCATTCATTTTTTGTGTTCCTTTAAAAAATACATAAGCCACATTACTTTTACATTCAAATCACAAATAGAGTTATTAGACACTCCACTTTGATGCTGCAAAAACAATTAAAAATTAACATCACTTTCAGTCAAAGGATTGGTGTACTTCTCCATTAAAGTGGACGATCTCCATTGTTCATAAGGACAATAATTGGTAAGTACTTTCACTATAAAATTGCTATCAAGAAGTGAAATAATGGAGGTGGGTTGCGTATGGATTAATGAGTAGATCCGGCCAAATAAAAGTGTTTTGGTTTTGTATTTTTTTTTTTGGATAAAATTTTATGTTAAAAGTAAAATTGTGTTTAATATGTACTAAGGGTACGGGACTCTTCAGTAGATTATTTTTATTAAAAAAAATAAATACAAAATCGTAAAAGACCACATAGCTATTTACACTTTGGTCAAATAAACTCGATATTTAGTATTTTTAATATCCGATTTCTACACTTTTATCCTTAAAAGTTAGTCTACTTATATTTTTTATGATAATCCTTGATCTGGTAAATAATATTACTACTTTACTAAGAGCCAGTGATTTAGTCTGATTGTAGAACTGTTAGGGATAGTATAAATAAGTATTTGTTTAGATGTATTAAGTAATTGTTTAAATTTTAATTTTAAGAATAAATTATACAAGAACAAGCCGTTTCATCATAGAGATAGGCGGTGGGAGTAGAATGCCACACCACTCTGTTTTCACATATAGACCTCGCGACCTCTACATTCATACATTTTTTCATGATTATTCTGTCCTCAAGTATTTGTTGGATTTGGTCATGCCATGTCTTTCTTGGTCTTTCTCGTTTTATATACGTATATAGCAACATTTACGTGGTAAGTCTTTTAAGAGGTTCTTTCTGGGCCCAACATGTTCAAACCAACGCAGTACCTCTTTTGTAATTTTGTTGATAATGCTTTCATTTTGAACGGATTCACCAGAGAGATCACATTTCAATAGCGTTCGACCCACTTCATCTTCGCTTTTCCAATTTTTCAATACATTATGGTACTTCCATACACCAAGACTCAATGAGGAAGTTCAGTGTTTTTTTTAAAAAAAAATTATTTGTTAATAGACTGTTAAACTAAGTCAAAAAATTTTTTTTTTAATTTTTATATATCGTATTATCGGCGCTACGATTTTTCAAAGTTTTGTATTTCTGAAATAACTCCGCGTGTAACGTCAGAGGTTCATTTTCGCTTATTCTCATTCAGTTCTTCCCATTGGTCCAGAAGCGACAAGCAGACCGGAAATCTTCCATAGCTCTCAGATCATAGGTTGATTCACATGAACCAGTGACGTCATTTAAAGTAGTGCGTTTTTATCAAAGTATTTTTTATTATTTTTTCTGTACATTTTCAAGAAACTTTGTAGTACAATTTAATGCTCTAATTTTTACCCCGCGTAAGAAAACATTTTTTGTATCCAATTTCCCGTAGGGCTGAAGTTCCTCATTGTAAACAGCTAATTTTGCCTCTTTTGACAAATATTTATTAGCTAAGGTTGATTTTAGTTTACCATTTACCCTGTGTCTAGCACTCACTCTTCTTTCAATATCTTTTTCTGTGTTCCCATTCCTAGTAAACATAGGTACTTTCCAGATACACAAATTCTTATATGCATTTCAGGATATTCCAGTTCACAATGAATTCACATTCAACTATACATTTATACCTTTCAAAAACAATCACATTAAAACTATCAGCAAATCGCTCTCCTAGCATACATCGTAAACTTTTTAGACTTTAGCAATAAAGATACAACATACATTTTTTTTAAATCATTGTCATTACCTAGTCGCTTAGAGTGCTGACTCCTGACTGACTTTCGACCGACAAATCTGTCATAGAGAGACATCTTATGTTGAAGAGGTGGAGGGTGGGTACCATTAGGAGATGAAACTACTCCAACTTCAGGGTTTGCGTACACTACTGAGTTATGCCTGTTTCTACTGAACAAACCACCTGAAGAGTAGGCAGTGGAAGATGAGCGCACCGATCCCATGCGAGATATTTGACGCTGGAACCAATTCTTTCTTCTTTCTACCAAAGGAGTGTCCACACTTTCCTGAAAATGTAAATAAGATACATTAAAAAATGTTATGGTTTTCCCAAAGAAGAATACTTGGTTCATTCAATTATATAAAGTATTCTTGAGGAGTAACACAAAAAAACATGTATTTAATATATATTTATAAATTTGCAATTCTTATGATTTCCTTAAAAATTTCAATTTCGGAATAATTTTCTGTTGGTGGGTGTTAGAAAATATGAAACATAATACTGTAGAGTAGGGTTCGAACCACGGACCTCCGGTCCTGAGTCCGCAACATTAACACAGCTCCCCAACCCAGCTTACATAATTTCATCGCAATATTTGAAATAGCTAATTATCATGTTTTTACATAATTCTAGAAAGACAGCTGTGTGGTGTGGTTAGTTTGAGTTTTATATATTTATTGGGGATATTAACAGATTAAAAATTATTTAACAAAAAATAAAACCAATGTCCACAGAAATACAATTCCCTAAAAGGGGTAAACTTCAGTATATACATTTATTTATTTATTACTGTTAAAGATTATTCAAAGAACCTTTACACATTAATATAAAAGAATGAATGAGGAAGTTCAGTGCTTTTTTAATTTTTTTACTAAAGTAAGCTAAAAATAAAAAATCTTTACGAATCGTATTATCAGTGCAATGATTTTTTTAAAGTTTTGTAATTCTGAAATTATTTGCATGTGTCGTATCAAGTTTTCTTTTGCTTCTTCTCGGTCAGTTCTGCCGAATGGTCCGTTGATGGTAAGTAAACTGGAAATCTTCCACAACTCTCTTATCATTGGTTGATTCATATGAACTAGTGACATTCAAAGTCGTTTGTTCATATTAAAAAATTTTTTTTGTACATTTAGAAGAAACTTTGCCTCACAATTTAATGCTCTAAATTGTACCGCGTGCAAGAAAACATTTTTTGTATCCAATTTCCTATTGGGCGGAAAGTTCCTCATTATCTATAATCACAATAGGTATATATAAAATTAAAATGGGAAAAGGATTTTTATTTTGAATTAATAAATGAGTTGAAATAATAAAATTGAAAATATTAATGAAGTGAAGAGATACAAGTTAGGAAAAATTTATTCATTTAAATAATTTGATGGTCCTATTAGGTAAAAAAGTATGTGAACTTAACTAAAAATTGCCTTTAACAACATGAAAAGAGCAAATATGAGAAGAAACACATGTCTCATATCACTTAATGTATTTCATTGAGTTTACACATTTAAAGTTAGCACCCAAAATTGTATGTCAAAAAATTAAATCAGTATGAAACTTTAAATCACACCTGCAGTTAGCTAATAGTAATTTGTACCTCTTTACCCAAATGTAACAGATTTAAGCAGAAGCAAAAATGTCGACGCTGGAAATGAAAAAGTTACCGAGCGACATGTAGTAATTTCACAAAAGAGCCAATTAAAGTTTTATTTATTAATTAAGAATCTTGCATTTTATATTTTTATTTAAATTATGTAGTAATCACATCGAAATAATACATATGAAAGAGATTTCATTATTAATAAAAAAAAAAACAAAAAAACTTTAATTGCCTCTTCTGTAAAGTTACTACATGAACCTTGGTATTTTTTTCCTTTCCAGCTCGATGCGTTTTTATTGAATAGATGGAACAGCTTGCTTACGTAATCGGCATAAGTGTCATCGGCGTGTGACTTCCTCGGTTCTGGGTTCAGATTGGCATAGAGTGCTTCGGCTTCGGGGACCTTGTAGTGGTCTGCAGACCCCGGGGGCTCTGCCCTGCGGTAGTGCTCTGCGGCCAGGGTGTAGGGCAGGTCTCGGGGCACTACGTCCTCCCAGTATTGGTCGCGCAACAGCTCAGGGTGCTCCTCATGCATCTCATCCACAATCATGTACGCCGCCTGGAAAAGGAGAGATAAGATGGAAATTGAATAGAATTTTAGATCACATTGTCATTAGATCGCAAAAACGAGATTGTTACACAAATGGATCTTGAAAGACAATCGTAAGCGGTCATCACAGTGGTTGGATAAATGGGGTTCCAGTCAAACAATGCCCAAAACTTTGGTCAATCACTCAAAAGAATTATATGGTTACAGCATGCTAGTACTGTGTAGGTATTATCCAAGAATAAAGAAGTTGAGTGTTTTTTTTTTATTTGTTAATAGACTATTAAAATAAGCCAAAAAAATATTTGTATTTTTTTTTATGTATCGTATTGCCAGCGCTATGATTTTTTAAAGTTTTGTATTTTTTAAATTACTAAGCGTGTGACGTCTCAAGTTCTCTTCCCCTTCTTCTCGACGAGTTATGCTGATTCGTCAGTTGACTTACCGTAAACCAGAAACCTATCACAAATCTCTTATCATTGGTTAATTTGCGTCACGCAAAGTAGTTCATTTTAATCAGTTTTTTCATACTTTTTCAAGAAAATTCACCTCACAATTTAATGTTCTAATTTTTAATGCACGTAAGAATACATATAAAATTAAGGTAACGGATAACAAACAATAATTTATAAGAGAAATTAAAATCTGGCTGAAGAAATCTAGGATAAAAGAAATAAAATAAATATTTGAATGACATGTGAAACATATATCTTTGAAAATGTTGAATACTGTACAGAGTTCTCCTTAGAACAGGTTTCCCTGGCCAGGAGGAAACTAATTAGGTTAAAACAGGTATTTTGGTATCTAGTGAAGCTGCTAGAAATATTTTCTTGTAATTTTTTACACGTCAAACACTTATTTTGTGTTGCAAGTATGCACTTTTTAACGCCTATTTAACGCCGTATTTCGTGAACTGAACTAAAAAAACGTATTTCTATTAAAAATATGACTAAAATAAAAAATGCTGCTTCACGACAATGGCCGGCCCCACACTCCAGGGCGGACGGTCTCTTAGCTGCAAGAGCTAAAGCTGGACTCTCGCTGGACCTTGCTCCAACTAATTCCGATTTTTTTCAAAATTTGGATAACTTAATTTTTATAATAGCATTTAAATTAGTTTCGGTCTTTTTTACCCTCTCCGATCGCTTTGTTTGTAATGTTAATATTTCCAATGTTCAGTTGCATACATATTCCTTCCCCAAGCAAATTTAATTTTATGAGAAGATTGCTTGGTTAGTCAGTGCATGTTAGGCCAGGTTGAATACCATAATTAAAATCAACTGACGGCTATTTTACGGGATCATCTGCAATTCTAAGAATCTAAAAGTAATTAAATAAATATGTAACACAAACACAATAATATCGCATCGAAGTCTCCTGTCATGGTCGAGGTTATATCTTTATAAAATTCAATAGTCTTTGGTTCCACCCCACAGTCGTCACGGTTACTGTTTGGGTCAAATAATTGAATAAATTCGACCATAAACTTTGTTGTAGTTTAATACATAAGAATTTATTATTGTTTTACACAAACAATCAATCTTAGTAAAGAAAGTCAACGAATAGTTTTCAAATTGAATTTTCAACGTGCCATAGAAGCTGCAGATCATATATTATATTCAACGTCAAACGTCAGTGAGCCACTAACCAATGAGCATTGCGCATGAAACGCAACCATAGAAAAACGCAAGCAATAGATTAACATTCTTTAAGTTATTTAGTACGAGTCCAAAAAAGGGTTAATAGTATATTTTTTAAATATATCTTTATTTAAGGCCTTACCTTTTGTTTACCAACGAAGAATCCAAAATGGCCTGGGTGGTATTTAGAATCTTCTCCATTTTTTACATAATATGATATGATATTATCATTTGATTTCTGTTTAATAAACGGAAAAGAATGGAGACGGTTTGGTCAATTCAACTTAATTAAGTGTTTTGGGTAATGCATAAGGTCGCAATAATATTTTTAATAAAAATCTTCATATCCGGTTTCACGCGTTCGTATTTATTTGACGTTTAATCATCAGTGTGGCCGTAAATGAATCAAAGTTTAGGTGAATGTAAAAATTTAAATCCCAAAATTAATCATTGTCTAGGAGATAGAGAAGGTTCAGAATACCACCCCTGAAAAAGAATAAACCAAGTATGTAAATTCATACTTGTATAGGGGTCAATATAAAAGAGGACTTTTTAAAAACAAAATAAACCTCATTTGCAGAACTTCACATTTATAAAAGTTAAACGTTTAAATGTAAAAAAAAAAACATCAACCATTCATTAAAAATACTAACAATAATTTATAACAAAGTCATTATTGCTGTTAATAAAATAAAATTAAAAAATGATTTATCATAAACATGCTGTCTACATTATTGTCATGGTTCATAATATTTTATACCTTTAGTGCTTTCTGCTTTTTGTATGATGCTTGTAAGTAGTATTTAGCTATTAATAATAATAAATTATGATTGTGTGTTAATAAAATTGAAACTATGCCAATCATATTATAATACGTATGTTGATTCGTATGATATTCTGAAATTTCCGTGGAATAGTAATGCTTAAAGTCTGGAAAATGAAAAAAAACCCGAGTGATTTTAACACAAAACTATGTATAAAATGTTGATCAAATTACAACAGAGATGGAAAACATTTTATAGAAGGAAATATGTAAGTCTAGGCATTTACAGGGCTTATAACCTGGCATTGGCTGGTTTAAATGGCCACTTTACCCACTATGTAATATTCACAATTTTGTCTATCCTTATACTTCCACTTGTTGCTTTTAGTAAAGTTAAAGAGCTGGAACCTTTATTGTTGTAAAGAGATTCATCTGATTTAATTATTTTACATATTAGGCAACGTTTGAAAGCAAATTTTCTCTACAAGCGTTTGGACAAACTCAAAATATTGTATAAAATATTTAATAAATAGATTTAAACGTATACCGTCAAACATGACAATTTTGCCCAGCCATGACAATTTTGCCCACTGCCGAGATCCTTAACAAAATCAAGTTTTAAAGTAAGAAAAGTTACTGGTATCATAAAAATTACATTTGGTAAGTATATTTTGATAGTTCCATGGCAAAACTAAATATTTAGTTTACCGCCAGCTTCAGTTGATCACTTGAAATTTGAAGTTAAACTTGAAGGTCTGTTTGTGTATATCTCCAAATATTGTCAAAACTTTTGTTGTTGCGGAGTTTGTGTTGAAAAGAGGCTAGTAAGTTTTATATATTTCATTGCATACATAATAAAGACGCTATAAAACATATTTCTGTATATCTATTTGAACAAACACAAGAGATATTTAAGTGGGCAAAATTGTCTTAGATTTCTTAGCTAGTGTTTTGATAATTTTGCCCACGTCTAGGGTTGTAAGATTTAACAAAACAGATTTAAAAATCGGATGGGCGTTTCAACTCAAATACACGCTGAAAATGACAAGCCAGTTATTCTGTTCATTTAAACTTTTTATACCACACAACATTTGGTAAACAATCCATCCGATTTTTCGGATCAAAAGATACCTACACCTTATAGAAGAGAACATTGAAAAAAATGTCATAGCGACACGGAAACAACAGACTTTGATGCCTACTCAGTTGACGAATCAACAGATTTCGTGACATTTATCATAAGTCATTACGACGAATATGAACAACGTGCCTCCGAATCTTTGGCCGAGGAAAACGAAAAAACAGTGTCTGATCCGCTTGAAATTAATAACGGTGAAGAAATCGCTTTCGTTTTAGTAAAATTTAACACCGTTGATACGCAAAATGACAAATATTATGTCGGTTAAGTTATCAGCGCATCAACTACCACAATTTTAATATTGTTATGTTATTTGTAAGACGCAAACCTAATGGAGCTTTGTGTGGTCTCAAGTTGATGATATTGCTGATGTATTTAATTGGAACATAGTAAAATCTTTGCCTGAACCTGTCATCTTGCGTCAAGGTTTTCATAAATTACCTTAAAAAGTAGTAGTAAACCTTAAAAACTGCAAGCTTGAGTAATTTTATGTTAGTAAATTAAAAATTGTTATACAAAAACCAATTGTAATTTTTACCATTCAAAAATAATTTAAACCATTAAAAAAATGTAAGAATATCCGACCACATTTAAGAAAGTTTTATTCATTAAATTTGCCAGCTTTTTGTGAAATTATGAAGACTTATTTTTTATTTTAAATGTTTTTTGTATAAATATTTTTAATAGTCCAAAGAAGAAAATAAAACACACAAAATCTTATGAATTCTGTGCATAAAATACAATTTCAAAATATAGGTAATCTAGCAAATAATTGCACTGCTGTACAAAAAAAATTAAGATCGTTTTTTTTCTACATACACATTTTAAGAAAAATAGTTTTGGGGGCAAGTTCCCTTAATGACGAAAATCGCATCAGAACTGAAATGGTTTGTAAAAATAAAAAAAATGGCTTATGCATAGTCAAACACGAACAAATTAAAAGGATTAGAGATAAACTCCTTTGGTTTTGTTAAAAATCCAATTATGTGCCAACCCTGGCCCACAAATCCACATTGTATAGAAAAATTGAGGAAACAGTTGACAATTTTGCCCACCGGTTTTTTTCATTGATTTTATAATGGTGATGCCTCAATGATGCTATTGTTTAAACATAAACAGTTTTTTTCACCCAAAAAGTAGTAATAAACCGTATGATATGGATGATAAAACCAAAAATAACAGTTAATTACCAAGTGGGCAAAATTGTCAACAAGTGGAGATAATTTTGCCCAGCATGTTTTGTCTTCTAAAATTGCATAAATAAAAGAAAAGCAAACGTTTTGTACTTATAAAAATGCTCAGAATAATTAGTATAACTAATCAACAAAATGGATAGGAGTAGTACCATACAAAAAAAATTATGATATTGTAAAAGTTTGTTAAAACTGGGCAAAATTGTCACGTTTGACGGTAATATTTTTGAATAACAAAAGTACTCTTGAACAACAACAGTTGAATTCTGTTTTTCAAATGGCGGAGCATTTCTGCGTGTATTATGTAATTGTTCAATTTATAAACGTACCTTTATGTGTCTGTCAATCAACCAGTTGAGTTCAATATCATCGTCGTCTTCTCCAAACGGATTGATTAGCACCTCTGCCACTTTGAGCCAGCCGACGTAGAAACAGAACTGAAAAAAACATAAAACTGTATTATATATTTGACAAAGACGGTCCAAATTTGATTATCATTGAATCTAGTCAAGAGTTATTGTCAATAAAGCATGATTTCGTAATTATTTTTGAGCACAGGTATTGCGTTCTAAAGTTTATTGCCAGCTTTGATAGCTCTCTGTATTCCTTTTCATATGCTAGGTATTTTCTAATGAACATGGATAGAGTGTGACCCCCGATACCTTTTAACTCAGGTGGGATTTTAGATTAGAATACGATAAGAAAGTCAAGAGGTTTGTTTATTAACTTCCCAACAAAAACTGTTGAATTAGCTTTAATATGGTTTTTACTCCAGTCGATCCCTCAAGATTGAGGATCGTGACCACCAAGTCGCACTCTCGAGACTGCAGTCTTTCGTTTATCTCAGCACCTCGCATTTCTAGAGCTGCCACAAACGAAGTGCCTGTCGCAGTTTTTATCTGGTGCGACCTGCGCACGGGAGACCTCCCTTGTCTTCTTCTTCCGTCTGCGCTGCCGATCACAACAAGCTTCTCCGGGCAATAATCCCACTCCTTCCCCGCAAGGTGATCAAAATATCGGAGAACTCGTCCGAGGCATGGTCGAGAGTCTGTCCGTTAGCTTCGATTCCTGACAAGACTCCAGGTTTCCGACTTCTTGCGACATCCACTGCAGACTTGAAATGGGAAGATGTTCAAAAGTTGGCAGCAAACAAAGAGGCCGATGCTCCAATATCAAAGTAAGATATTTTGAGATAACAATGACTTTGTAAAAATCATCAGAATTGCACGGGTGGTGTAATATTAAACAAAATGTTGAATGTTACACATTTGTAAAGTAACCAATTAAATCAGTTTATTACATAAGTCCTGCAAACGCCTTTACTCCCATACTCCCTTATCAAAGACGTTCTCCACCTCTGTTGAAAATAATTGTCGATATAACGAGACATTAAAAATGACATTAATTTTATGCAAGCCAAAGCTCTACCTCATTACCATTCTAAAAGGAATTGTAAATTCTCAGAAGTTGGTTTAATGCCTGTATCAAATAATTGAGTTTGTATAAAAACGATAAAAAAAGTCATGTCTGCAAACAGCCTTACTTCCAAGAATGGTTATAATTATTCTATGCCGACGGCTTATGAATACTTTCAAATAATATGTGTAAAAGGTTTGCAGTTAGATACCTACTTGTTAAACTGAGAGAACATAGTAGAAGAACCATTTAGAGCAGAGAGCATGGTAGTCTCGACATTTTCAGGGATATGTCCTCTCATTATTTTTACGTAGGTACTGTGTGTTACATTAACAATTCTCTCTTTGTTTAAATTTCCCAATCTTTACATGGCGTATTTTTATCTTGTAGTAGGTGGGTGCACATAATTTTAGATTAACCAAATTTAACAAGAGTTTATATCATCATTTTTTTACTGGTTCTTTGCTTCAGGTTCCGACTAGCTAGGAACATTCTGTGTTTAGGCAGGACCCTTTTGGTAGCATGTATTACAATAATATTGAAAAATGAAACATAAATATAAATACTCGTATTAATAAAAGCAGAACAGAGACATTTTAAAATTGAAACAGACAAAATATTACGTCAAAGAATATTGTGTAATAAAATAATTTACTGTTACATGCAGGAACTACGAGTATTGGTAATTACCCACATTATTCTTCTTTACTTCCCTACTGTTGTATGTCAACTTGTCTACATATTACCCATATTTACTTATCACGAATAAAACCTACATAATATTTCAAATACATTAACTACACATTGGTTTGCCATTATTTCTATGAATAATTTTCCAAATGCATGTTCTAAGCAGCCATAAATGCATTGTGCAGATCTGTAATTGAACGTAGTTATGCAGAAAGCAGCCAGCCATAGAAAAGTGAAACTGAGATAATAGCTAATA
Source organism: Micrasema longulum (assembly GCF_059751315.1). Classification (NCBI taxonomy): domain Eukaryota; kingdom Metazoa; phylum Arthropoda; class Insecta; order Trichoptera; family Brachycentridae; genus Micrasema; species Micrasema longulum. Next base: position 110,774 of record NW_028279568.1, on the reverse strand, counting down.
ATTATATAGATAATTATTTTTTAATCATATTTAAGTGTGTATGATATCTGTTTTATATTTTTCTAATTATGTTTATTGTACTTGTTGGATATTTACTGTGTCCCGTGGTATCAAGACGTGTGATCACATTATGTAAATAAATAAAAACATTTTTTAACGTGATCTAGCATGTTAGTTATAGAGGTGGCCATTTTGGTTTTTTATAAAAATAGCAATAACAGTTACCGATTCACAAATTAAGCTGTTTTGTAAAGACGTTTAAAAAATAACAGTTTAGTTCAGTTGGCCACTTATTTTATTTATTATGGTTCACAAACAAAAAAATAATACCTATGACATTTTTATAATAATCACAATTTGTAATGTTTAGATATTGTTCATCAATTGAACGTAGTTATGCAGAAAGCAGCCAGCCATATAAAAGTGAAACTAAAATAATAGCATTTTTGTGAAAAGAGTGAATAATCAAATCTACACAACAGTTGGAATGTTTTTGACTTGAACGGATAAACAATGAATGTATCAGTTTTTTTTTGTAGTACAAACAAGAGTTTAATTATGTATTTGCCAAGTTTTAATGATTTTTAAAATTCGTTTAGATTTTCCTAGTGCTGTGGGTGTTTTCTGCAAATCGAGAAGTGCCGTTTTTGTGATAGACACCATTTTCAGAAGGTGATTAAAACAATTGTTTGTATGAAAGCGGTTAGGCTGTTTTTAGCAGAACATAGATTTGACCTTACTGCACCCGATAACATCAATATCTCATTTTTTCAAAATTGTGGACTGGCTGCTTTCTGCATGACTACGTTCAATTATTGTGTGTGGAATTTCATGTGGAATTATAACTACTAATCATGTGCCCTTTCACTAGAATGAGGAAGTTCAGTGCGACGAGAAATTGGATAAAAAAGCGTTTTCTCACATGCGGTAAAAATTTTAACATTCAATTGTACGGCGAAGTTTCTCTAAAATGCATAAAAATATTTTAATAAAAAATTAACTTCTTTAAATGACGTCACAAGTTCTTAAAAAACAACCAGTGACAAAGCGTTAACATAGATTTTCGGTTTCCGCGAAGCTAACCCACCAATCAGGACAACTCACCAAAGAGAACTGGTGACGTCACGCGCAGAAGAATTAAAATAATGCAAAACTCGAAGCGATGAAAATACGATACATAAAAATATATTTTTTTTTAATTATTAGTTTGATAGTCTATTAACAAAATGTATTTTTTATTTTTTTATTTATCAATAACTTGTACATATATTTATTAGGGACAGAGACGCAGTTTATAGCGACACAGTCAGGAACGACCCATGCCTGTAAACTTGCCCCAACTCGCTAGAAAATCCGTGTTGACTCGGGGCACTTGTAATGCATTCATAACCATACATACACACATGTATAGTATACATATACGAGTATATTCGCATTTACATGTTGATATTATATTTCATACATACATATTAAGTTTATACATATCATAAATACTTTACATATTTTATCACTTATTACATTATACATATATATATTTATATATATATATAAATATCCAAAAATAAAAAACACTTCTTTTCCTCATAAATATAAATTAATTTATATTAAGAATATAATAGTCTGAGTTGAAATTCAGGTTTAAGAGGTCATTGACTGTTTTACTAATAAACCAATTTCTATGACTATCAATTACATATATCATGATTGCTGAATAAAAGTATTTTATTTTGCATGTTAGTTTTAGGCATTTTAGTGACGCCACATTTACTGTATGTACGAGTATTGTGTATTGCACATTTACTTGGTTGCGGCTTCTAATTTATTGCTAAATACTGAGCCCTAGTGTCCATGTTGCGATTATGCTACTGTGGAGTGTGGGTACAATCTTTTTCTCTTCAGCGCAATAACATCTGGACTCTCATCAAATGTGCGTGAGTTCGGTGGAAAAAGTAAATAAAGATAACGCAATTGTAACGACAAAATCCGCGAACCCGCAAAATTCGAGCGTCTACCTGCTATCTGGCGAGTGGTGCAGTCATGAAATTCATAAAGTTGTTGTGGGTATTGTGAGATCATTCATGTGCGCTTTACAATAATATCAATATTTAAAAATATTCAACCATATGTTAAAATAAAATAATAGATTTTATTAGATTACACATTATTACCTAAGCATCGAATGATGGAACGTGTTTAGTGATAAACGTGAATGGATGCCCATCTCGGGTTATTTGCTCGCCACAAGGTGAATAAAAACGATGAAGGAATTAGTGGTACAGGGACCAGGGACGGATTAAAGGATCTTGATTTCGTGAAAGAAGTCAATAATGAATGAACAAGTGACAACGGCGATTGGTAATAGCGCAACGTCTCTCTCCAGGATGTCTCCAGAAGAGCTCGAGAAAGAGGCACATAGAGGAGGATCCCGACGACATGCCTCTCTCTTACCACTGTCACCACTCACCGCGACTTCTTTGACAAAAGTAAACAATTTAGAAGAAGAATCAGTGGGCAATGGAACCAACCACCGAAGATAAAAGCGAAACTAATTATCCTACGGCAAAATGTCAAACTCCATAAGTCAGAAAGTTTTCCAATGCTTGCATTAGAATCGATCTTAATTTTTATAATACCCAAATACCTAACAGTTCCAATCGCGACAATTCAGTTAGTCCCTGTGCAATATAAAATTTAGGAAAAAACTTTTTTTAAATTACAAAAATACCTAAAATTACGATTTTCAAAGAAGAAGTAAAACGGGATTGCTTAAATTTTTATTTATATTTATTTATTTTAGTTATAGCAGATTTGTTATTTTTATTTTATTTATTAGATTGAATAATTGAAGCAGCATTTTTTGTAACAATAATAATTATTCACGAACCAACTTCAGGTATGGTAATTAGTATGACCAAATATTTGACTATAAAACAAAATAAAATATAATTACTCGGTATTTTTTTAGAAAAGTCACAAATTAAAATTTATTTTTTAATTGCCTCTTTTGATAAACGATATTGTAAACTATAATAATTTTTATATGTACGTACATTTTTTAAATAAAAATTAATTGAATTACTCTATTACTCCGATGTTTTTCAATCTAACTTTTTTTATGGCTGTATTTTTAAAGTAATGTTAGGTATGTTACTTTTATTGACACTTTGTTTTTTTTTTTTAATATTTTTAATTACTTTTATATTGTACCTATGTTATCTTATATTGTAATTTATTCACCGCTGTTAAAAAACGTAAAAGGTTCTTTGAAGCGTACATAAATTTAAAAAAATAACTATTCACGACCTTCATACTGAGGGGATATTTCATCAAGACCAGATGGAAGACGAGTGTATGGAGGGGAAATTGATGAGCAATCATTATCTGGTGTTCAGCCATAATAGCCACACCCGATGTTTTACGCACACTTTAAATAGATATTTAGCCACGCGCCATTCGCCCTTCAGTATCTACTTTCAATAAGACTAGATCGGGTTTCTAGATCATGTTACCTATGAATATAGTAAACAATGTTAAAATTAAATCAGACTAGTTTTCAACGTGGAATATACGCGTTGATATTGCAAAGCGCTGAAATGTTGAGAATGAATTCAAGAGCTAATTTCTCTGAAAAGAAGTTGACATCACCAGTATAATGGAAAATTTTAGACAGTGTGTACCTACGTACATTTGAACCAGGTCAGTTCTGGTATGTTGCATGATCAGACTTTCATATTCCTATCTCAATTATTTTACCTGCCTCTGTGGAGATAAAAAGGTGTTTTGTGGTTTCCTCACCTCAGAATATATGTTTATTGACGCAATTGCAAGTTGTAAGCTATTATTTTGCTTGAAAGCAAATACTCACGAGTGAAGGGCGTATTGAACACACTATTCGATAAAATGTAAACAATGTGCGGAAGATTATACCCATAAATGAAACAGTAAAATTTGTAATAACACTACCGTAACAAATCTGTGTTTTGCATTTCATTACGATTGTCCTTTATTGTGTTTATAATAACAGTGTTCGCAGAACAAATGGCAATATTTATATGTAATGGGAAACATTTATTATTCTACGTAGAATGTTAAGTTAGTTCACCGGAATAAATAAATTTATTTAGATAATATAGGTACAAAAATAATTTTACAATTATTCTATGAATAAATCATATGTTAACTATTAACTATTAGCTACGCTAAGTACTTGCCTTTTCCACAGCTCCTCGTGTTAGCAAACAAACATGAAAATGTACATTTATTTTATTTATCCCAATTAAAATTAAAATCGGTATTTTTAACCATTTCCTTTTCGAACTGAAATTATTTACTACGTGTGGTGTGTAGTAATATCTCTGACGTTGATTACCCGACACATTGATTTTGTCACTCCCAGACTTTTTATTTTCTGTTATATTTACATGTATATTTTTTTCTGTTTGTCACTGTTTTAATATATATATATTTTTCATTTTATTTTTATGATTACATTTTGTTGAAGGCTTGAGCCGTTGAATAAGAGCGAATACGTGGTTATTTCATATGTACCCACGAAAAAAAACTTTGCCATGAAATGAATCCAAATGTCTTTTTTTGTTATAAATTTGTGTGGAAGAAAGTGTCATAATTATTCTTAATTCAAAATTCGAGTTGACAGTTTCATAGTCTGTTATCAACAAAAGTTAACTCATATTTACCTGGAGGGCTGTGAAGAGAGGAAAATAGATATCCGGATCTTCATATTTTCCCGAAGTTCCTTGATTTGGTACCATCTGCCTTCCCATCAATGCAGCGATGAAGTAAGTATACAGTGCTAATGTCACCACCTAGAATACAATACAAGATTTAACAATAAATAATATAACAAATATTTAGATGCGAGCAAGTAACTGCAGTTATGAAGAAGTGTGTTATTGAAATATCGTAAAACAACAAGCATCACAAAATGATTTAAACATCATTCAATGGACAAAAGGATATGAATTGAAGACCTTGTTCTAAAAACAGAAAATTATCAGGTTGTGGTCCCGTGGCTAGTGTTGCGGACTCACGGGCTAGAGGTCCGAGGTTCAAACCCCCCTCTACCCCAACTTGATTTCCATTTTCTAATAGTGAGTTATTTACAACTCGTAAAAAATGGCCACCAAAAATTGAAATATTTTGGTAAATTATAAGAAGGCTAATATTTATTTTTTACAATAAAAAATATATTTATATATTTATACTTTGACATTGTTTGTATTCTATTTTTTTTACAGAATAATGTTCCCTCACTGGGGTGTCCCGTGCCGAGGGAAACATTTTACAAAATATGAAACATGCCTTAAATTAGTTATTTAAATTTAAATCTAATTATAAATAAATATATTTATCTATAATTAGATTTTATTATTCTCTATTTATGAGACTATACAGTCGTGATTTCCAACTATTTCTAAAAAAACATAGGTAACTCAAATTTACTGTTTAAAATACGGTTTTTATAAAACAGCCACATGTCCACACCAATTTGTTTGAAAACAGTAATTGTCTATATCAGTTTGTTTGAATAAACGGAAAATTTCCTTTAAATAGCATGTAGTGCCACTATCACTCATTGTTTGTCTGTTCGAAAGGTGTTCTGAATAGTCTATTATATATCATGTTTTTAAAAGCGTTTACTGAATATTTTTACTAATATAAATATGGAGAGTTCACAACTATATAGGTACAAGTTTCTGAATAACAGCTATTTTTATTTCAGTCATTCATACTTACTAATTTCTTCATAGTTTGCACTAAAAACCACAAAAGTCCAAATATTGTCCAAGAATAGCAAATGTCTCACCAACATTATTTTTTTAAAATTATATTTTTTTCTTTGCATTTTACAATAGGTATACATAAGTTACATGTACAAAATACTTCACCACAAAAACCAAAAAAAACCCACTAAGGCCTGAGTGTAAAAGCTACTGAAAGAATACGATAGATATTAAAAAATAAAAAATAAATACAAATATCAGAACACATTTTTTTCAATTGAGATGAGAAAATTATAACAAAAGTATTTGATATTTATTTTTTAAAAAGCTATATAAAGCTGCTTTTTAATCCATAGTTTTAACAAAAATTGAAATTGGAATAAAGTCCAATAATTTATTCCCTATCATATTGTCCTTGTGAAATGCATTTTACGGTTTTACGAAAAATGAATGTCTTTGCCCGAGTCTGGATTTACAATAAAGGATTTCAAGTAAACTATTTAATGTTTTATTTTTGTTATCAAAAACATGTTTCACTTTGTAGTATGACATTTAATTTTTCAGAATTCGCAAATCATCTTATATCCGAAAACCATGAATTTAATCAAGAAACGGGTGTAGAAATTTTAATAAAAATGGTTTTCGTTTAGATAATTTAGAACAATCAAAAATTAGTAAAGCCATTAATCAAAAACTTCAAATAATAAATAATCAATTAAATTTAACTTCGAGTCCTCTTTTAAAACTATTCCCGTTGTGATTTATTTTATCTTCTTTCTCTCTCTTTCTTTCAATTTTCTGTCTCTTTGATACAATATTTTATTATATAATTAGCAACGTGTGTAATTATAAGTTAGTTAAATTCCTGACGATGAGGTAGTAACCTCGAAACCGGTCGAAGTGTAATAAAAAAAATTAAAGTGGTTCATACAAATTAATAAACAAATAAGTGTATTTAACATTTGACTAAATCTATTAAAATTTGTAGGAATTAAAATTTTTTAAATATTTAAATTTACAAACAACATTTTCAAGATTTATGCAGTGCACCAAAAGTATACCTATAATTAAATTACATAAAAATCTTGGTATTTAGTTTAAACACTCTCCTGAAAAATTGTTGGTTCGTGACATAATGTTTTTAAAACAAGGTCTTCAATTACAACACTAAATTTGCTGTACTATTTTTCCATTTAGATGAAAATGAAAATGTCTCGTATATTCTCACATTCAAATTAGTGAAAATTCCTTTAAATTTCAATATTTAAATCAAAGGACACATTAAACGTGTCAGTTAAAAATAGATAATAATATTTAAAAGCCTTAACTTAGTGACGAAACATTTAACTAAATTTCATGAAATATTTATACTAACCGACTTTTCTCGGTCCAGTTTAATATTTTTATGCAGCAACTATCCCCAAATTACTCAAAAAGATACCTTACCACGGTAGATTAAAAGCAGTAGGAGACTATTGGAAGAACTATGAAAGTCAAGGGACTTGAAATAAACTTATAAGATACTCAATTATTACTATGACTGCCCCCTGCATGAGATGTATCAATTAAATCCCAACACACACTTATGGGGTCATATCTGGAAGCTCCATCGTCCCCAATTCCACCTCAATCCTAAGAAAAACTTCCTTGCCAGCAGGGTAGTTTCAGGCTGGAATAAATTGCCAAATCTAGTTGTCCATTCCATTTCGGCCAACCAGCTTAAAAACCGTTTGGATGCTTTTTTAAAGGAATAAGAACTTAGACAAAAAGCAGTACACGAGATATAGGCGCATCAGCTAAGGCTGTCCGCTTATAACGAATAATAATAAATAAATAACTATGGTGAAGGTGTATAGTAGGTTTTGCATGTTGGTTTAAATGGTGTCCCGACGAAGAGTCGGGTACGTTTTAAAACCGGTAGACATAGAAAAGTCGGTAAGTGGCTATAATACAAATATTCAATAACATTCAGTTACTTGATCATAATCAAAAGATGTTTTTTAGTAAAAATATACTGCGGTAGCATTGACTTTTTCAAGGAAAATAATAAAATAAATATAAAACTGATTTAAATACCGAAATAAAATATAATTGAAATTGAATATTTCGTAAAATCATATTTGAGAAAAATCTTTATATATTTAAATAAACATAAAAAAATATTTTTGTGCCATTTATAACCCTTAATATCTCCATGCAATTAAGACTATCGTTAAAGACCCTAGCCAGGATTGTCGAAGTCTGTTCAGTTCATTCGTCGACCAAAGTATCGCAATATTTGAATATTTGCTTGATACTTTGGTCTGACGAATGACTGAAGATTCGACATCATGGTAGGGTCTTTACGATAGTCTGATCTTGTGGATTATAAGACAAGACGGAGATAACGGTGGGCACAGCACACGTGTTTCGCCCCGGGCAAGGTAGCCTATATAATATTTATATAAGTACGTATGTATTTATTATGTGGGGGAGAACGGGGTTAATTGCTCTTAAAACTCATTAAAATTTTGTGGATTTTTAAAGCAGCAGGCAATCAAATCGCTCTATAACGAAAAGCATGAAAAACTAATACAGAGTTTAAAAAAAAGAGTATTCGATATCAATAAAATGTAAGATTGTATCAACCTTCCCTTTCCTTATATTTAAAACAAAAAGTATTTTAGTAAGAAATCAATCGGCCCACTTTAAATATACATATTAAATATCAGTATTTTATTCTGGTTGAAAGTATTGAATGTTTTATTGTAGAAGTTCGTACTAAGTTTATGTACATGTACACACTAAACACTAGAATTTATTTTAAATGTCATTAGCGTGTAAATATATGTTATGGCACCTGTAACGTAAGACTGACCATGTTACCTTCATGTAACAAAACTGAATAAGATTCGATGCGCTGCGATTGGTGTACCAACGCAGCGTCCTATCCACGGTCTGGATGGAGAATGTGATGATAAAATGTTATTTTCTTTTTGATTATTGATATTATTGTGTATTTTTTATTTTATGCAACTAATTGAATAATGTGCCATAAATATCACAAATTAAAAGTAGAGTTAAAATATTTTCCATGAAACTGATTTTAGGTGTTTTTCCGTAGAACGTCTCTTAGCTGTGTTTGTCTACTTTTGATAAGTAAGTTTATTTATGTTTTGATAAGAAATGAATAAAAATAAACTCACAAATTTAATCAATTTATGTACATGTCTTTGTACTTTCCTAATGTGCAAGATGTGGAAGCAGAAGATGTGAAGACAAAAAATAAAGATACATATATATTGAAATAAATTGAGTGTTATACTGATGAGCTTATTGTACCGTTAAACGTGTGTAACAAGACATAAGTATCTCCATATGTACCAACTAGCCCCTGTACCAACTAGCCCCTGTATCAACTAGGCCTGCCCTACCCTACTGAGTACATCCACCAGCCTCCGAGTCCAACAGCTTAACCTTGACATTGTATTTTTTATCAATATAATAATTATGAGCAATCTTCAGATCCACCTGACCTCGAAGAGTTTGATGAGATTTTTTCGACACGAATATAATATATTGCGTCGTGTGAATCTACTCTCGAATTCCTGACTACGCTTGCGAAAATGGACGTCAGTAAGTAGATACACTCCAATATACGAGAATCTTAATTGACAACTACAGCTATAAACGTCAAGTTTTCAGACAGGTAAATGCGATGGACGGAGTCGATAAAATGTTAATTCTTATTTATAGCTTTATCCCTGGTTCAATTATTGCGAGTTCACCATTCTCAGTTGTCCTAAGACAGAACTTAGTGGTCCTGTGGTATGTAGCGTTGTGAACTCCGGATCAAAGGTCCGATGTTCTATCTCCATTCTGACATAGCTAAATTCCTGTTTTATATTACAGGTGCTAATCAAAAGTACCAAAAAAGTTTCAGTACAATACCCTTTCTTATAACCACCAAGTACCAGCATTAAAACATTGAAATGCTCATTTGCTGTAAACCATTGTAATTTTCATATTATGTACCCAGGGCCCCGATTACTATGGGAAGTTTACATTTATCTACAAAGTAAAATTAAGTTTTCTGCATGAAAAACAGAATATGCATACATTTTTTACGTATTGATAACAGTGACCGTAAAAACATACGCATCTATGAAATAATCATTGCTTACCGGTGAAAACTGGTAAAAATACACAAAGATGAACCACAAAAAAAGGAATGAAATAATAACGAAGTTATAAAATAAATACATTATTGGCTAGTATCTAGTGCCTAGATATGTCTACCAATGATGTTTGATTCAACTTACAATGATCTGGGAATAAATTAATAAATGTGCAATTTTATCATGTTTGAATTTTTGCAATAATTTAAAATATCTATCGACGAGGAAGTTCACCTTCGCACAAAGGCCAACGAAAGTAAAATTCAAATTACACTTTACAGTACCCAAGTATGTACAAATAATGAACACACTCGAATATAGCGCTCACATAATCTTGGTATTCATGATGTGAGATCATTTCTGAGGAAGAATTGAGACAGATGCTAATTTCGATACTGACATACTTAAATCACTTTTGAATCTGTGTACTTGTTACCTATTTTTTCTAGGACAACTCGAGTGAAAAATTTAAATAAGTAACGAAATCGCAACCGTATATTCAATATTTTACACGCAGCATACCAAGGCTTTAGAAAGAATATTGCATGTACGTGAAAAATCAGGTTGGTCCCTGCCAGCTGTCACTGTCACTCTATTTTTGAACTTTTAAAGAAAATGCCGAATAATTTTTAAAATTTTATTCCTTCAGACATTTAAAATCTAAAGCCCTGCAGTTTATCAGTATATAAAAAATTAAAAAAAAGTTTTTTTTGGAATAATTGTAAAAAAATAGGTTTACCTTAAGACATACCTTACAAAGAGGACTTGAAGCAATTTTGAAGTACTCATTTGTATGAATAAAAAAAAACAACATTGTTTTCGGCACAAAGAGCAGAGTGTCATCGACAAAAAGTTTAGCAGAATAACACTTTAAGCATTTAACAATATCATTTATATAAATAATAAAAAGTATTGGTTCCAGACTGATCCCTGTGGAACTCCTAGATTAGTAGTTTTTTCGAATGACAGTGTATTTACAAATTTTGTTTTTAGAGTTCTATCATTTGAATAATCACTAAACCATTTTAGATCATTAGTGTCAATTCCTATACTTTTTATTTTACACAGAAGTTCACTTTGGATTTTTTCGGAATGACATCTCTCATTAATGACTCATTTATAATTCCCACCAAATATTCTCCAACAACAGGCATTAAGTCCTTAATAATACTAATCGTTGAACCATCCTGGGATGGCTTTGGTTGCATCCTGTTTAGGATACTGGTTGATTTTTTTTAATCAACTTTACTGAATTTATAAATTTGACTGTAGATTATCCCTTGAATAATTTGGTTGTCTACACTTTGAGCTATGTCTGGAATGCTATTATATATTTTTTCTATCACAATCATCATCATCATTCCCTTTCGGCACCTAATGGTGCGTAGGGCACTGCATTGGTCCACTATCGCAGCGTATCTCGATCATTTTTGTTACATGAAGGTGAGGTGATCAGTCTTTCGCTTCATGTACCAGTCTAGGGACTATGAATTATTCTAGTGTAAAAACACCCCCTTAAATAATATTTCATATTAACCATGTCGGGAATCGAACCCGAGACCTCTTGCATGGTAGGCAAATGCGCTGACCATTACACCACGAGGCCGACAAATATAAATACTATACTGGATATAAAATGGTGATTGAATTTCTGGGCAATTTTTTTCTTGTTTGTTTATGTGCTGTCACAGAATACTATTTCATTAGGGCATTCTTTATGTTTACCACTGATTATCGCTTTTAATGTGATACACAACTTTTTAAAGTAATTTTTATGAGTAAATAATTAACTTTTTTTTATTTAAATTTATTTCAACAGAGAGGGATTTTTTTTTCTGGTTTAAGTGGCCACTTTACACACTGTGTAACATTCACCATTCTGCCCATGTTTGAACATCCACATTTCCTCAAATCTTCCATCTGTTGACTTTTGTGAAGTAAAAGAGCTGAAACCTTTATCTCGTGGGTGAGATTCATCCGGCTGAACCAAATCACCTACTAGGCAACGCCTGAAAACAATTTTTCAATTTTTATACATCTTCTTTTATCAGGTAGTAATTCAACAATGTTTGATTATGTCCAAATGCTTGCAGACTGGCTAGATTTCCTCACTAGGGAGTTGTTCATATTTAAATTTATTTCAACAGAGAGGGAACAACTCCCTAGGGAGGAAATCCAGCCAGTCTGCAAGCATTTGGACATAATCAAACATTGTTGAACTTTTTTTTAAGCTAAATTTCTTTGCTATTTGCATTTGTATATTTCCCATTCTTCATCTGATTGCATGATTTGAGCTACTTGGTATGAGTCATCTCTCTGTTTCTGAAGTTTACACGAGGGTTGTGAATACCATTTGTTAGCATTCTTGAATACATTTTTTAGTAGGCATGATGTTGTCAATTATTTTCATCATATTGTTCACAAATCTAAATATCTGCTTTATAATTTACTTCACATATGTATGTTTTATTATTCCAATTTTCTTTTGGGAGTTCCATACATATTTTTCCTTTGTTGTAATTCTGTTTTTCCCTATAAAAAATCTCTCCATCTTTAGTAGGTTTAGAATATCCATATTTAATAGTTATGACTATAGTCTCATGATCTGATATGTATTTTCAGTTCATGTGTAATATTGACTAACAAATAAAAATCTTTTGAAAAAACAAAATCTATGAGTGTTTTAGAATTTTGAGTATTTCTTGTATATTCTGCTACAAATTGCTTTATATAACTTGGAATTATTTGTTGTAATCTATTATTTTGCGCGGATTTTTTTTATATCTCCAGTCAGGAAAAAAGCTTTGATGTGTCTGCGTAATGTAAATAGTGTCTTTAAAATAAAAAAAATAAAAAAATAGATATTTTTTTGCAAATTATAAAATTTGTTACAATTTAAAAATACTTGGTACACTTCCACTTATTTATTTGACCAATTATCGCTTTCACCCTCTAATGGGCATCTTCAGACTGGTGAATATTGTACAGTGTAAAGATAATTTATATAAAACTAAATATTATCTGAAGTACATTTAAAAATAAGTTGAAAAAGATACAATAAGCAATATTTCAATGGAACGGAGTGAGACAAATGATTGAAACATGTGTTGGCGGTGTACTTTAAGAGAGGATTCTATTCTATGAAAAGCAATTATTGTTTTATTACAATATACAGGGTTCAACTAAGGGGGTTAATCAGAGTGAGTTTGTTGAATTCTATCTGCTGATTTATTAAAATTCTATCGCTATTATTTTTTATCCTATTTATTTCTAAAATTTCTAATCTATAAATTTTTAACCTTTATGTCCTACGTGTAATTTTTTTAAATGTTTTTTGATTCGTCAAAATTATGTTTTAATTCATTTAAATGTGATGCATAGTTTGATATACTGTTATTTAATAATTACAATGGAATTCCGTCAAAGAACTGTCAGTAAATAATTTAAATAAAATAATGTTATATTTTAGTTTAAAACATGTTTTCAGAGAATCCTCAAATGGTTTAGTATCTCTTCAGACCTGATTGGTGCTTAAATATTAATTTCATAATATTTAACAAAACCTACTTCTCAATAATTATCAATATCTTACATACTTTGTATTTAATGGTTTACCATTTATTAGTTAGTGTTCCTTCACTTGAAGCATTATAATTATGTTTCAAGTTTCTCTTAACTTAAACAATGCACCATTGAGCCTTGTTATGCAGAAAGCAGTCAGTCCACGAAAAAAGAAAGATATCGGTGTTATCGGATGCAGTAGAGTCAATTCTATTTTCTGCTAAAAACAGTCAGGCCTCTTTCATACAAAAACTGTAATAATCAGTTTGAAATAGTTTTGATCACAAAAATGGCATTTATCAACTTGCAGAAAACACCCACAGCTTTAGAAAAACCTTGCGTTGTAGATGCTGTTGGGAAGATTAATGATTCGATGAAAAAATATTTTTCTCTTAAATAAATCTATGTGTAAATACATAAGTATTTTAAAATTATAAATTCATTAATTTGATATGAATGACTCTTCACACATTCAATGTTTTGATGAGGTATCATTCAATATTAAATTTGTGTGTTTTCTGCAAAATGCATATTTAAGGTTGTGTGGTCAAACAGACATAAAAAATAATGAAAATTCATTTAACACATAATTGAATTATTTTCAAAGTTATTATTATAGATGAATTAAGTGATTCTTTGTACCCTAACATAAATGTAAAATAATGGCACAACATAGATCAGAGTTTTACTAAGGCCGACTGTTTTCTGCAAAATGCACATCTTAGGTTTTGTGGGCAGCCGGACATTTCAAATGGTCAAATGCACAATTAAATAACGTATGTATGCATTATTTATCATTCGTCAAAGTAAAAAACATTCCAACTGTTGTGTAGATTGGATTATTCACTCGTTTCACGAAAGTTCTATTATCTAAGTTTTTACTTTTCTTGGCTGCTTTCTGCATAACTACGTTCAAGTATAACACCATGTTTAACGACGACCAATGTCGTTCGTTAACTTTGTGCATGTAAGAACTGGTTAGAACAAGGGGTACTTAGAAACTTAAATCTTATGCGGTTTACGCAACGCAAATTACTAAAAACGTAGAAAATGCAAAGATGAACGATTTAAAAACTTTTAACCTCCAGACAACTTTTATTTGGATGCTTTGTGCTATATTTCACGTCAGTACTTTTAAATGGCTAATTGCTTTCTGCATAACTGCGTTCAATTATAACACCATATTCAATAACGACCAGAGTCGTTTGTCAACTTTGTGCATCTATGAAATGGTTTTTTTTTCTTCAATCAAATAACACAATGTATTTTACAAGTACAATACGTTGAGTTACATTCTCAAGAGTTACAAAACTCAATTCGGGGCATAAATAATATTAACATTTAGAAAATAACACATATTGAGAACAACAAAGAAACAAAGCAAGTTTAGCACCTTTATAACTAAATATACAACAACAATATATACGCCTAAAAACCTTTCTTACACAAATGGAATAAATATATATAAAAAACGCTTTTAAGAATAAAAAAATAAAAAAAGCTGTGAATCTACTAAGGGAGATAAGGTTGTTAATGAAACAGTTAGAACAGTATGAAGTGTGGTTATATTTTAAGTTCAGTTTTGAAAATCCAGTTATGATTGTTTTTAATATAAAGGTGGTTATTCAATAATATCCACCGAATATTCGAAGAAGCTTAATTAGACATTCGAAATGTATGCGCGGCTTAAATTATTCTAATTATGCACTATTTCAAACATGAAACTCCGCTTAATTTAGTTAGATAATTATTTGATCAGCTGCTAAATTATTTAATCGTCCCAAATTAAAGAAACTTTGTTTGAAATATTTATTTAAGAATTCATAATATTTTTCTACTTGCTGATTATAGTTAGATTAACACGAAATATTAGGCGAAGTATTATTTAGTCAAGGTGGATTGTTCTCAGTAGTTTTTTCCTGTAGTTTGTAATAATAATATTTTTACTACTTACTCGTAACACATGTCTCGCGTAAAATATTACTAATAACGCTGTTATAAATAATATCAATCAACGTCAATTAAATATTTGAATAAATAATCAGCATTATTTTTTAGTAGTTTTATTTGTTTTATCACAATAGGGTGGTTCCGTGTTAGGATAAGAATGCATATTTTTTTTGGGTTAATCACCAGGCCTATGAAAGCCCTAAGAGATTGGGAACAGTGACAAAGAATCGAACTTAACCTAAACAATCTTTACAATCTTAGAATCGTACACACTATCAAAGAAACTATTTGAATATACAGTAGGCATGGTCATGGCAAGATCTAGGCGGACATGGAAAGTGTGTCGTCTTCGAGAAAGGAGCGATAACACCGCTTGCTTCTTAAATGCTAGCGTTTGCTGTAGGAACACATTGACAGTACTGTTTGGAGAGATTTTGTGAACTGTTCCAAGGATCTTTGGCAGAAGTGAAAAGAACCCGACGTTGGTTTTAAAACTTCCTACAGCAAAGGCAGCATTAGTACGCAAATTACAGTGCGGTATATTAAGGTGAGCTTAGATATTATTTTGTGCAAGAATATTAATAAAGCCAAAACCTTTCTGAATTCGTGTAAAAGTATTCTGGAAGATCATATTGGTTAAATATAAGAGTATTTCATCCATTTCTAAATATTAAAGATTTTTCAAAAATTCGTTGAACCGATCCAATCTTCATTCAATCAAAAAAAAATGTCAAAAATGTCTTAAAATAACTAAAACGTAATATTGTAGTAAATAATAAATAAAAAAAAATAAAAAAAATAACATGTTACTACAGAGATAAAAACCATTTTAGAGGAGGTAATATAGAAGTCTGGGCATCTACAGGGCTGATGCCCTGTCGTTGGCTGGTTTAAATAGCCACTCTACACACTGTGTAACATTTACTGTTCTGCCCATGTTTTTTTAATTTGTTTTTTATTTGATAATTTATTTATTAACCCTTACGGATTATTACATTCTTGTTACAAAAATAACATTTTATTTTTTATTCATACTATGTTGTTGACAATAATATTTTTTATATGTTTTGAAAAGTTTGTCTGAGTTTGTTTTGTTTTGTCGGGTAGTTTATTGAAAAATTTCAGTCCATAGTTTATTAGTTTCTACTGTCCTTGTCTCGTTTTAGAAGGTTATTTATGATATTTTTCTGATATTTTCGTATTGTGTCCATGTTTACTATAATTTTTTTCACATTTTAGTTATTCGTCTACAATTTATGGATAAATGTTAATGATTCTAGTTTAACGAGTTCTGTTAACATCTATATCCCTTCAATTATTTCATATGTTGATGTCAGTGAAGTAAAAGAGCTGAAACCTTTATTTATGCGGGTAAAAAAAATAATTCAGGCGTTGCCTAGTATGTAGATGAAATAATTCAATTACACGAATCTCACCCGCATAAAATAAGTTTTAAGCTTTTTAACTTCACAAAAATCAACAGATGAAAAAATTGAAGGAACATAGACGTTCAAATATGGGCAGAATGGTGAATGTTACACAGTGTGTAAGGTGGCCATTCAAACCAGCCAACGATAGTCATAAGCTCTGTAGATGCCTAGACTTCTACTTTACCCTCTCTAAAATATTCTTCATCTCCGTTGTAATATGATAATATTAACAGCTCCCCAGGGAGTTGAATCCAGTCCTTGTCTACAAAAATTTGGACAAACTCAAAATATTGTTAGTATCTTCATTATATGAATATTATAATTAGGAGACCATAATTATAGAATGAAATTCAAGCAAGCTACGAACAAATAATTAAATGGTGAAATTGAAATTTTTGTGCATTTTAATGGTTTTCATATTCTCAAAATAAATCCACCTATTTTGTGTGTTCTCTTGGAGATGTAACTAATGTGGTGGTTGAATTTATATATTTAATAATTTATATATAGGTAAAAAATTACTTTTATTAAAAAATTATTCATTGTCATGACACCAATACAATAAAGCGTTCAGGTCATTTTGTAGTTTATGGCAGTCATAAATTGTTTTTATGATTTTGAATATTTTCTGAAAATATAAGCATAATATGTAAAAATATACTAGCTGGAATCCTGTAACTTTTGGAAGTGCGAAATAAAAAGTGAGTATTTTACAATTTACAGCTACCCGCCAATTCTAAACGAATCGTAGCAATATACATATGCAGAGACGGGTTATGGTTTCGAAGAATTGCAGACTTACGGATCAGAGGTCCGAGGTTTAAATCCCGTTCTACTGCCACGTAATTCGTATTTATTATTACAAAATAATTGACACCTCTATCAAAATGGCTTAAAAGTCAAAACATTTATAAAATTTGGGTTAATCATTGAAACGCAAATATTTCACTGGAAAAAAGCTTACCTGAGTGTATACTAGCGGGACGCACACCGTGTCATATCCTATGAGCCCTCCCAACCTCCTCCTAATGTCTGACAGTTCCATGAGCAAGGTCTGGACTATGTGGTCACTGGAGATAAGGCCCTCCTTCCTGGCTCTGTTGATGATGTTCGTAGCCCAGACCAGGGGCATCCAGTATTTGGACATGGGGCTTTTTCCGTCCATCTTCTCGAACACCTTCCGCTCGCTCTCCAGCATCAAGCCTGTAAGAAACCCATTACTGACATGTCTATCGGATGTGGATATTTACCGATGAAACGCCCAATTTTAAACGATAAACTGTGATGAGATCGAATTATTCTTTTATTATCGCAAAAAATTCGCGCAATTAGGGGTAAAAGAAACATAAAATGCAATGTAGCTAAGTATTACGTAAACACAATTAAATGTATGTATATCGAAATTGCGGTTATTAAATAATTGAATTTTTCATGGTGAAGATATATAATAATCGCCCATTTTAAATCATAAATAAACATTTGAATTTCCACGCAAAAATTATTTATCATACCAGTTTGATGATGTCGGTCACAGCAAAACCCAGACTCTTTAGTAAATTATTAAATAAAAAGTAGCCATATTTTATTATACATAATATTCATGTGTTTTTATTACAACATTTGAAATGCAGTTCCGCTAGGAAATGTAAGAATAAATATTTAATTGCATTCTTAAATAATGAATAGATGATTAAGTCTATAAAACAAACTAAAAAATGGACTTCATAAAGCAAAACTTACGAGTGTAATGGACCCAAATCCAGCATAGTATTGCTATTAAATTAATGTTGCTAAATTGTTGCGCACAACCACTTACCAATTTTCTTGTCTACTGGTAGTTTTCGGCGGTTATCTACAACTATTTAGCTACATTCAATAAAATGTTTGACCACAAAGATAACGCTTTAAATATTAATAGCATAATTAATATTTAAAATAAAAGGTTTTATATTTTCATGAAAATGAGTGGAGAATTTTATACCTTCCTCTTCGTTTAGTCGTCGCAGAGAAAGGATGAAAGCCGAGTGAACGCGGTTGAAATGCGATCTCTCTCTCGACGAATGTGTGGGAAATCAATGTATGACAGGGTTACGAATGATGAAATCAGGCGAGAGTGTAAATGTGAGTCAAGTATAATTGATAAGATTAAGAAAGGGTCTCTGAGATGGTTTGGTCACGTAGAACGAATGGACGACGAAATAATGGTAAAATTAGTATATATGGCGAAAATGAACGTTAACGTGAGACGAAGACGACCAAGGAAGACTTGGCATGATCAGACAAACCAAAATCTTAAGTCTGGTCATGTCAAAAGCAGACAGAACCGAAGGGCATGTATGACAAGATGTATGAATATGGAAGAGGCTAGGATTGTATGCCAGGATAGACGTGTGTGGCGGTCCATTCTCTCTGCCTACCCCTACGGGGAAATGGCGTGATGGTAGTAGTAGTAAAATAAAATGTTAAAAACCTCAGAAAAAAATATCTAATAAGTAATTTGTGCATAATTTTAATTTACAAATATGCATTCAATATATTCGTACCTTAAAGGATAAATCACGTGAGTCACATTGAACAAAATGATCAGGGAACAATATTTTGTGATTGTGTGATTTCCAAAACATCGTTACTTTTGAACAAAATCAGTTAATTTCAATCTTTAAAGAAAATTTGATGTAAAGTAATGATTGTTTTGATAAAAAAAGTAAATAATAACAAACAAAGGAGACTTGAGATTTTTATTTCAACTTACAAAAGCATTTTTATAACAAAAGTGGACTCCCGTGTTTTATCCTCTAACGTACAGATATTTTAATGTATGAATACATTAAATTATAAAAAAAAGTTTAATAGGCACGGGATACCCCAGGGAGAATACATAATTCCTTTTGGTAACGCCACATAACTCTGTGAGTATAGCACATTGACTTAATTGAGGCGTTCAAATTTATTTGCTACCTACTGGGCCTTGGTTAAAATGTTACAATGCCTACCGTGAGTACCAATTATTGTCTCGGCCCAATAGTAACATATCAACTGATCGTGTGTGCATGTGCTTTGATATTCTCACCGCGATCGCGAATAAGTCATTTTTACGATCGATAACTCATTAAATCCACTATGTCGTGTAATCGTCAAGTGCCCCTCCTTCCTGACCACAAGATCTGATCTGATCTGATCCTGATTGCCGTGACAGAAGTTACAGACAATAAAGGTGCCAGAACCCAGTACATGGTAGGTAATTGCATTCATTGTATTTAGGGTTCGGTGGCAAAGTAAAAAAGAAAAACCCATCCCGCGAACCAGGCTATTTCGAGTGATCATCTGCCAACAGGCAAATGGCGCGATCACCTTTTATACGCGTACATTTCACGTAAATGTTTATTTTCTTATCTAGGAGAGAAAGTGGACATGGACTTCTCATAAATCCAACAAAAACCGAAATTGTACTTGTTGGTAGTAAACAAATGTATTCAAAAGTGAATTTTTCCACACTTCCTCTTTTCAAAATAGATGGTACAGAAATTCCATTCATGACTTCAGTCAAAAACTTAGGTATTATCATTCATAAGCATTTAGAGTGGCACGATCAGGTTAACGAAGTTAGTCGTAAACTTTATAGCAGTTTGCACTCACTTAAAAGATTACAGAATTTCTCGCCAATTAATGTTAAGCAAACATTAGTCCAAAGCTCACCTCTTCCACTCCTTGACTACGCGGATGTATGTTATCCAGATGCTAACTCTGAATTGCTTGATAAGTTAGAACGATTGCAGAATATTTGTATTCCTTATATCTTTAATCTTCGCAAATTTGACCACATAACCGAGTATCGCACGCAACTACACTGGCTCAGTATCAGGCATAGAAGAAACATTCACATTCTATCACTTCTTCACAATATTTTAAATAATCCCACTTCGCCTGTTTATCTGAGAGAGCTCATCCAACCTCTTTCACAACACGGACTATCTCTTCGTTCTAGTAACGAGAGAACCCTTTTAATACCCTGTCATCGCTCTAATTTTTTTGCCTCCTCTTTCACAGTAGTAGCCGCTCGATTGTGGAATAATCTACCCACTAATGTAAGAGACGCCCCTTCTTTATTTACATTTAAGTCGAGATTGAAATGTCACTATCTAAATATTTAAATTGTTCCTTTATCCTTCTTCTTTCCTTCCCATCCCCTCTCCTCTCTTCATAGTAAAGTGTTATTTTTTTTTATACATATATTTATTTTTGTTAATCTTTGCTTTTAATTTTTGTATAAAATTGTAAGATTCAATATGTCCATGTATTTATAATTTTCTCAAACTGAACGGTTTGGGTAAGTAGGAAGAAATTACCTTAAGGCAATATGCCCGCCCTTATATGTATATTTATTGTACATGTATATAAAGTGTCAATAAATAAAAATAAATAAAAAGTAAGAGTAGTATTTTTACTGGAAAATGATGAATTATTAAATTGTATTATAAAATGGGAAATTAATGACAAAAAAGAGTTATAATACAAAAAATATTAACAAAGTGCAATATTAATAAAAGTTGTTACGTTAAATTCTTGGAATGTATGAAATTAATGTGAAATGAAAAAAATGCAACACGTTAAAAGGTCAACTACATAACATAACATGCGTTAACGCTTTAAAATTAAGTCGAATGACCTTTGAATAAAATTTTAAAAATGATATCATAGTGAATTTATTTAATAAAAGAATTTTGCTTATTATTATAATGAATAACATTTCACATTAAACACAATTAAACTTATTATGTAATTATGATAGTATTGGATACTTTTCATCTATTACTTAACCTTAGTAAAAAAATATACGTGTAAACTAGAGAAGGCCGATGATGTATGAAGTTTTTTATTTTTTTAGACATCAAAGTGAAAGAAATCTAAAAAGTTGCATTTTGGATCACATTAAATGTAAAAGTTATATAAAAAAAATATTCCATACTTCTTTCGGCCCTCAAATGAGGTTTGAAGTTTATAAATGTCTGAACATTTTGTTAATTATCAATAATGATAAAATTGTTTTTTGTCAATAAAAATATAATTTAATCACATAAAAAATTCAGACACGTTGTAAAACTACCGAAATGCAAAAAGTTTACACTCTGCGGAACTGATTCCGTTGAGCGCCTGGCTAATTAAAACAATGCTACCGATTTATTACAAAATAAATTGCAACTCACGCCATTATATGCTTATTTAATAAGGAGTGGACATTCAAAAATTTATTTGGATTTATTTTCTTACTTAAATACGAAATGACAGCCGGTTTTAAATTTTTCGAAAACTTCAAGCTCTGGTTGAGGGCTAAAAGTAGTATCAAATATTTTTTGCATTACGAGTAATCCAAAAGGCAACTTTTTAGACCCCTTTGTGTAGACTTATGCTAATTCATTTAAAATACGAATTTTTAGAACCAGAAAAAGTACACTGATCCTTGTTGAAGCGAGTAAAGAATGTTTTGTCAATTTGTCTTTGTTGCATTCCGTAAATAACAAAGGCAACAGATTGACAAAGAAGATACATACATGACAACGTGACAGACGCTGTTTCAGCGATGTATGCTGATGGAATCATTCATGCCAGGGGTGGTATTCTGAATGCCATGGCGGCGCGTAGAGAACGTTTTTTTGCTCGTTTTTATGTACTAAATGCACGTTGAAAAGGCGACTTCTACGCGCGCTTTACCGTTCAGAATATCAGCCCAGGGCTGGTATTCTGAACGGAATTGCGCGCGAAGAGATCGCTCTGTGAGCGTGTATTTAGTACGTAAATACGCGTTGAAAATTCGTTTTCTACGCGCACTATTGCGTTCAGAATACCGCCCCCGGGGGGTATTCTGAATTTTCTCTCCTAAAATGTCGTTTAAAAAAACGAATACGGTTTGATCAATTCTATTTTTGGAAAAAGGAAAGCATTGTTTGAAACATCATAAAAATTAACAGTTGGAATAATTTATGAATTATGGATGTCAAGTACTTTATAAACTGTGTAAAGTGGCGTAACTCAGGTAATAGGATACGTAAATACTAAATGTTATTAAATATTTGTATTTAACCACTTACCGACTTTTCTATGTCTACCGGTTTCGAGACGTAGCCGTCTCTTCGCCAGGACACCAATTAAACCAACATGCAAACCAACATGCAAAACCCACTATACACCTTCACCATAGTTGTTGCACAAAAATATAAAACCAACACGACATGCATTTTAATAAGCACATGCACTGATTAGGACAAACATGCACTGATTAACATAAGAAAATGTTTTGTTGTTTGAGAGTTAATGAAAAAAGTAGACAGGTTGGAGGGAGGGGGTAAGCTTAATACGTAAATGGTACGTAATAAATGGCACTTAAGGATACGTAAATGTCGAAACTTCCGTATCCCTTTTTTCAAATGTTCTCTATCTCTGTTGTAATTTCTTAATTACGACATTTTGTGCTTAGAAATATTTTTCTAGAACAATTTGATGACGATTATTCATGATGAATTTGCGTTACCTATCCCTGCGACAGGATTTACAATCCGCAGGTTATTTTGAGAACAACCGAGGCTTGATAATTACATTTCAATACAAATATTGAATACAGACGCCTGGCATCATGATAAGAATCATTTTATTGTTAAGAAATATGTTTTGTTGAATTAATTAAGTTGAAGGTTCCGGTAGGTATCCATTATTCTCCGAGTTTTCTTGGATATTTATTCAATTTTAAGTTCCGTCTTTGCGACTTATTTCATCTTCAGAACACGAAACTATAGCAACCGCACCTTTGATTATCAATGTATCTACACTTAAAAGTTTATGATTCCTACCTGGTGCTTTTGGAAAACAATCAATATATTCTTCATGCTATTTACCAAAATAATTATTTATGATTAGTTTTAAAAAATAAATTTTTAACTAATGGATTTGGAATTTGTAAAAAGTTATTGAATGTCGTTTTGGAATAAATCTAGAATGTGAAACAATTATTGTTATGTTATAACAATTATAATTATCCCTATATGAAGGGACATAAAGAATAACATTTCTGAAAAAAATTATGTATTTTTCATTTAGCGAACGATTGCTACAAATAAATAAATTTTCCTTCTTTAAAAAAAAGGCACTATCCCGGATTCAAACCAAAGATATTAACTCTTTTTTCTTTGGAATATTTTTATGTTTTTTAAACATTTTTTATTTCCTTTTTACTATAAAATAAAAAAGTACCTTATAATCTTTTACAAAATATTTTCTTTTCTCTTTCTTAAATAACAAAAAAATATTATACCTGTCTTTTTAGGAGCAAAATTCGGTTTTCTTTCGCTTTAAAAAAAGTCAACAGGTAGAAGAGTTGTGGAAATGTGGATGTTTAAAAATAGGAAGCAAGGTGAATGTTACATTGTGCGTAAAGTGACTACTTAAAACAGTCAATGACGGGTCATAAGCTCCGTCTAGACCTTTGTATTCCTTTCTCAAAAGTGTTTTCCTTTTCTGTTTCAATAAATTTATATAACGGATTTACTCGTGTAAACTGGTGAATAATATGAATGAAACCTGATTTTTTTGTCGAAAGTAAATTTGTTAGTCAATTTTTGTTGAGTGCTTGCTAAGCCGAATAATGAATTTTTTGTTCATTTTTATACGACATCTCTCTATTTCGATTTTTAAAGTGGAGTTTGAAGGTCAAACTAGTCTTACGTCGGTTTTGACTGATACATTATCTAGATTTTACATGTCTTTGGCTATGGAGGTATGGCATATGTTCACGTGATAATTTAATTACTTGATGTTTAATTTGAGAACAATGCTAACTTATTCCCATATCGTGATAGACGATTGTATATAAATTATACGAGTGCGCGAAGTATGGTTGCTGGGATGTTTGAGAAAAAAATGCACTAAGGTATCAGAAAAACATACAATACAATCGTTAAATGTATAAACATGCGCCGTGTTTATTCTACAATATTAAACAAAACTATGGTAAAGGAAAATATTATTACTATCGTATCTACATACTAACATACACCAGCTCATAAATTTTACGTCGTTTGTTAGAATGTTAGCAAAACCAATTGCCTTTTATCCTATGTACGTGATATATGCATTGATTGCTGATGTAATCTTTAAAAAATAGTTAACGAAAAATTGACGATTACATGAGCCCAGGTGTGAAGTAAACGAACTGAAATTTTAAAGGTGAAAAAAACTGATTGCTCATTAAACATTTCTGCAGTCAGCATAATCTTTTTTTTCTGGTTCTTTATGCACAAAAGATTCACGTTGATGAAAAACATCAAAACGGTTAAGTTAAAAAAAGGAAGAAAAAATATTGAGTTAAAAATTTTAACACAAAAGTTTGACCATTTAGTCAGTTGACTCAGTTTTCCTGCAATGTAATCACATAATATAATGTGGTTTCGATGTTAGTGATTAGTGGTTTGGCCGGATACCGGACTTCGCGAGCCTCTAAGCCGGATAGCCGCATATTCGGCCGCTGGATAGTAAGAGTTACAATAAGATCAATGAGTTGCGTATCAATATGGTTTATAACTTTATTAATTAAATAATTAAAATGGTTTTAGGAAGTCTTCACCTTTGGCCTTTATTTTTGATAAAAAAATAAAAACATTTCTTAATCTCTTTTTCTAGAATGTACGTATACTGGACACTAACGATAGTTTTTATACAAACAAGCGAATTTTTTAAATAATGTCGGTTACTTTTTTCGCCCCAAACAAGGTTCATATCATTAAATCAATTAAGTTAGGTACCTTGATTTCATCAAAATTTCCACAGTTTAATGAATATTAGGTATCCGTCGGATATTGAGCTATTTATTATCCGGTATCCGGCCGGAAAGCAAAACTACGCCGGATACCGGATAGTTACCGGATATCCATTTCTTCTCTAATGTAGATAAATAACAACATTAATAAACGTATTAAAAAAGCATTGCGTATCCGAAGTAATAAAGATTTTAGTTTTGAGTGCGAAAAAGAACCAGAATCCTGGACGAGTGTTTTTGACTCGATGGCTACTCTGAGGTAAAAAAAAAAAAGTCCTCGTTGTGTAATGGATTACGCATTCGCCTATCATTTTTGATGTCCTGGGTTCGATTCCTGGTGAGGTGGACGCGAAATGTTGGTTTGACAGGTGGTTCTACATTTCAATGTTCCGGACTGGCACCTGAAGCGTACGACTGATCACCTTATCTTCCATGCAGTTAAAATAATATGGATACGTTGCAATTGGAGTACCAATTCAGCACCGCTAGGTGTTCGAACACAAAGTATATATTTTAAGAAAATGCAGACTTAATACGAGTAGGTACTTGCTATTGTAATTTTTCAAGAATCTATTAGATCGACTGTGTTAAGACTTCAAACCACAATTTCGGCTAGAAATATTTTATTAGTTTCAATGGGTTTTTAACCAAATACGGTGGTCTTATACATATTTTGGTAAAAGGACTGCGCCAATGGGAGTTTTAATGTGTAAATACTTTTACTAGAATATGTATAAGATCTAAGTAATTCATTAAAAACACATTTAAAACAATGAAAACGCTTTTTACATGACTGTGGTTTAAATTCTTATCCTGAACAGCTGACGTAATATAATAAATTAATCACGTTTCTCGAAATCAATAATTTCATTTCAGTGCCTCGATTATGATGGAAGATAAAGACGTCATACCTTCACCTTGACGGTATAGTTAAAGATAGGTTTCTTGTGGCGATTTTAAAGATATACTACCGACCCCCCACCTTCAAGTTTTGGGTAGGTACATCGATATGAAACAAGGGGAAGCGTACGTCATGGTACTCATATCTACGCTCTAAAATGACATAGCTTCAGTATGACGTCATAGTTGAAGATAAAAGTCTCCCGACCGACTACAAAGGTATAGTACCGATACCCCACCATCAAGTTTTGATGTAAGTATATCAGTTCATACGGACGGGTCTAGAACCCCTCGATACGTTTATCTACGCATTAAAAGTGTCAAAAATTTTGTTCCACAGAGCAATTTTTCCTTTCATAATGATTAAAAATTTTAATCGTTTTGAGGTTGGCACTTTTTTTCTTAAAAGCCTCCTAAATATATGAGAGAGGAATAAGTAAGTTTTGAAGTCGAATTGAATTCCGACATAACTGTCACTGTAATAAAACGAACGCCTAGATGTGAAAATAATGTCGCTAGGTTCTGCCCTATTAACAAATAAGAGTATATAGGCGTTAGAAAGTTACCACTATAAAAAAATAATTTGGTTATTATATTTTTTTCATCTGTTTTACTATGAATGTATTAAGACGTTAAAGGATTCGGCTTTGTAGTCGATCGGTAGATACGTACAGACAATTGTTAAGCGTACCGTTTAGGTGATTTCCAAAAATCATACAAAATTCATGTTCAAGCGAACGTTTTTTGCTTGAATTGGAATTTATTGGAGTTTATAATCACTTTAAAGTGTTTTTTTTTTTACAGAAGCCTATTTGAAATATAAATGAGAACTTTTTTAAAGGAACGCAGACTAATTATTTGAGGTCATTCCATTGGCTTGTTTCTACCATAAGATGTCGATATGATAAGTAGGCAGAACGTACCAAGTCAAGATACAGATAGCACAGTAGTTAAGTAAACCGTCTCGATATATACAGATAAAGATAGCGTTCATAATCGAGGCACTCGAGTATTAAAAGTTGAGGATCGTAAATACCTGTTACATCCACTTATTGCCAATTCCGTTTGCTCAAAAACTGCAATTAATCAACACCAAATAACATGCATTTAGATACTAAATATTAGAATCAAAACTGGTAAAATACTGTTTTGACGTACAAAAGTCAGTTGTGACGTAAATGTGTTTTTGAAATAACATACGCACTTGAAGATAAACGCTTAAAAACATTTAGCATTGATACTCGTTTCAATTTACCAGTAATAAAAATATTTCTTGGAAATTTGCACAGCTGTGAGCAATGTTTTCGAATCGTACCATTGTCATTATAATATAAGCGTCTACGTGTGCTGCCGACCTTAACATCACTTATTTTTAAAAGTGGCATTTACTTTTTAGAATCCCATCTTATATTTAAACAAAAAAAAATTAAGTTGCAAATACTTCACATTATAAATCAAATTTATTATGTTCGATATTGTGTATAATGTAAGTATTTATGCAATCTTATTGCAGGGTGGAATACAAATTACACTCTCCAAGCACAATAGTTAGTCTCTTTTTTAGGAGAGTTACAGTGATATATAAAAGTAGATCGGTATAGAATATTTAAAAAAACATGAAAAAAAGAAAAAAAAGAAAACTGCAATATTTCAATGTTCCTAGACTGACACCCGAAGCGTGAGACTCACCTCACCTTCGTGTAACTGATAATAGTGTCCTATGCACCACTGGGTACGGAAAAGGGAGTGACAATGAGGAAGTTTATTATTATGTACTTACCGTTCAAAAAGAGTTACGTTTCTTCGCGTGATTTTAGTATTAATTTGCATCAACATAATATCATGATTATACAAACCATTTTATGTTTGTGACATAAATCTACTCGTATATTATGGGTAAGAGCTATTAAAATAATATAATTATACAGTTGTTTGCGTTTTAGTTGCTTGAGATGTTTTACTTTTACGGTAGGTATGGATCTTTTTGCAGCGACCAACCTAAGCGTATTTTTATACAACTATTTATGTCTTAGAAACATGTTCGCCTTTCAGTAATTGGTTAGAAGACATAACAGGTTTTGGGATCTTTCAAACAAAATAATTGTTATTGGCTGGCAAACAACGATCAAAATACAAAATGCTAATTATACACCAATAGACACAACTCGTATGTTGTGAAGATTTTTTCTGCCGTAATTAAATAATTACGTAATAAGTCAACAAAATTATTTTAAAAATAAAATAACCTTAAAGAGTGTATAGATATTGTTTAAGACATATTGAAGAACAAATGTCATCATCATAATTCCATGTTCACTCCCTAACTGGAGCATATGGTGTCCACAAAGGTCCTCCAGGCATCTCTGTCTGCTGCCAGTACCCGCGCCGCGATCATGAACGCTATCTTCATGGGTACATATCGATACGGTATAAGCTAATATCGATATTTATGTACGAAAATATCTATATTTGCATGAAAAATAAGTATCTTCGTACCCAATCTGTTCTTAAACATGTTTAAAAAACAAAATTTAAAACATATTCTATTTTTCGTAGAGAAAACTTTATTTTATTTTGTAGATAAAATTGAGGATAAATTTTAACTTCCCATTTGAATTCGGGCCCTGATCATTTTCCCAAGTCAGGTTCTCGTCCCGTAGTTTGGACATGATCTGCCGACGAACAGTCAGCAGCAGACGTCCAAGGCGTCGAAAACCTGATGCCTTGTAAAAAAGGCAAGCCCGGTTAAGGCTCTCAGGAGGCATCTGCAGTATATGGCCAAGTCAAAGTAAGAATGACATTTTATACAATATGCAGCTTAGACAAAACTATGGAGGTAGATACTTCTAGTTATTACTTACTGAATCCATGTCCGCTCCCTAGATGAAGCATATGGTGTCCACGAAATCTTTCCAGACCTGTCTGCGGCCAGCCCCCGCGTGTCCTCCCAAGTCAAGTCCGCGTCCAGTGGTTCAGCCGTGAACTGCCGACGAACTGTCAGCTGTAAACGCCCAGGACCGCGATAATCACCCGAGACACCCTTAACACACAGCTCAGCCAGCTGTATCGCATCCTCTTGATGACAGTAGTCGACGGAGGTTGCTTAGCCCTTTATTATATTTCTACATTCCTTACGAAGTCATACCAACACATGAACACACACCTAGTATCTTTCTGAGGCACCTATTATCAAAACTCAATCGATTGCTATTTTAAGCCCTAGCGAGGTGCAGGCATTGTAGACATGGGCGACATTTAGTTTTCACCGAGTAAACATCTGATGTCCAGACAGATTTCATAACTGTTGAATGCGATACCTGCTAATCCTATTCGCAGTCCCAGCTCTTTTTTAATGCAGTAATTTTCCGTTACATACATTACCAGATATTTAAAAATCTCGACCCTTTCTATATATTGGGCACCTAGGCATAAAATGTTACACATCGCTTTTTCCAATATTTATTTTCAAATCTTCAAACCAACAATGATTTGAAGGCCCCTGACCGAGTAATCGAAAATGGACAAGTCATCAGCATACTGGTGGCAGAGTTTTTGGAAGGAGGAGGAGATGCTGCTTGTTTGAAATTCTTAAGTTGAAACCCATAAGGATTATTTAT
This sequence comes from Micrasema longulum, assembly GCF_059751315.1. Classification (NCBI taxonomy): domain Eukaryota; kingdom Metazoa; phylum Arthropoda; class Insecta; order Trichoptera; family Brachycentridae; genus Micrasema; species Micrasema longulum. The sequence continues at coordinate 80,612 of NW_028279568.1, read as the reverse complement.
AGTAACGGTGCAAGGAAGCAGCCCTGTCAAACTTCGGAGGTGACTTATTACTAATTTGTGACAACAACGTTAATTTCTAATCCGGCATTTGCTATTCAAGAGACGGGCGTTAATTAATTGTGAATTTTTTTAAGCACTCTATATTATGCTTCTATTATAGTGTTGGTCTGATCGGACTATCAAACTCTTTCGAAATCTACAAATCATAAAGAACTATTCAGCTCATGTTTTTTTAATACTCAATAATTTATCATCACCTTCCATATTTATGTTGAGAGAATTGGTGGGTTAAAATATTACTGAAATTAAATAAATAACTTTTCCATATCTTTTATTATGTACCCGCACTTATTCCGTGTCCAAGCGGATGAAGAATACCGTTTTGTTTGTAAAATAGAACCAGGGTGAGTGTTTTTAACTCCATGGCTGCTATCAGGAAAAAATCCTCAAAAAGGAAACCGAGTCGAGATAATTGGGTGTTGCTATCTTCGTCTACCATTCCATAAGTCTCAGGTTCGACTTCTGGGAGGGTTAAGATGAAGTATTTGCTTTTGAAGGTAGTTTTATACTTGAGTATTTCATTGATCACCTTTCCTTCCATGTAACAAAAATGATCCAAATACACCGTTATTGGAGTGCCAATGCATTGTCCTATGCACCACTGGGTGAGAATAGGAAATGATGATGCTTATACGTGTTAATTTCATTTACTTACAAAAAAACTTACGATTTCAAAAGCGAAGCAAAACGTATGATTCGAAAGCAATGTTTCGCTCGCATAATTAATGTACTTTGAGGCAACATCATTGAATCAAACTGTCAAAAATAGAGAAAAGAACTACAAACAAACGTGTTTGCTCAAATAAAAGGTATTCTAAGTATTTTTATTTACAAAATATGAAGGTATTATGTATTTTACACATTTCTGCGTGTCAGAGAGAACAAATGTAAACATTTTAAATTAACATACATTTTTTAAAAACTTTTAGATAGCAAATAAATACACTTCCAGATTGCATTTTTTGCGGAAAATTGCATCACATTTGATAAATGTGATTTGGTACACATGATTATTCCACAGCCCGCATCAAAAGAATGATTATATTACTGCAAAAGTGCATTTCACTATCTTTTTAGGTTATGAAATAGGCATATAATTTTACTTAACCAATTTTATTTGTAACTCGAAAATGAAGCAGTCCAAAACAACCCAATGATGGTAATAATAAATGATTTTGATATTATGCAGAAGGAGTTCCGATACATTATGATAGATGCATTTAATTTTGAACAAACAGTGACTCGATCAGCATTCCTCTTAGATCTTTTATATACCCTTATCCTCAAATACTAGTGTCTTTTTAATAATAAAAATACAGAGTGTATGCTAAACCATGTAATTTCAAAAACCACAATTATTGGCATGAGCAAGATGACTTATTGGCAAATTCAAATAAAACATTTAGAAGCGTTTCAACATTTAAAATAAAACCTAGCAGTTTCTTTGCAAAACGCCAATTTAGCTACCCCTCCGCAATTCTGTTTTCTCCCTTGTAGAAGTAAGCAACCATTCGGTATTTAAAAATGATTTCTTTTTTAGTTTTGAAACGCTTCTAAATTATTTTTTTAAATATGCCAACCCGCCTTCGTGCCCATACCGATAATCGTGGTTTAGGAGGTGACAGGGTTTATCATACACGTTGTAAAATTAAATTAAATATAATTTAGCACAGGTAATCCATCTTATGTTGTGTACCCTCCGCAGGAAACTAAAACAGCACTAAAATTGTATAATTAATTTTTGCTAGTTTATTTTTACTAATTATATATGTATTAGACCGGATGTGCTCGAAGATCGCAAACACAAAACACATTTATTCCGAAGACAATATTTTATGTATAAATATGTATATCGAGCAGCTAATGACATCTATAAAAAAGTTATCGGTATAAATATACTCTCAAATGAGAAGATTGAACGAGTGTTTTTGACTCGATGGCTACTCTTAGGAAAAATCCTGAAAAAGGAAATCGAGTAAGGTTAATTCGGCTTCGTAGCGCGGTGGTTGGCGCATTCGCCTACCGAGCTTGAGTTCCCGGGCTAGAATTCTGGAGGGGTAAACAAAAAAAAAAAAATTGCTGGTGTTTTAACGCTGCAATATTTCACCATAGCGCATAACCTTAATTTATTTATTTATGCAAAGGTACATTTAAAAAAAAAAGAAATTCCTTATTCCATGAAGCCAAGAACCATGTGTTGAGTTAGGAGACAACGTAATGTAAAGTGGAAGCTTACATATTATTCAAGAATATAATTATTACGTGAATGCGAATTTGGATCAAAATACAGTGCACTTGGTATTGCGATATACATATCTTATCCATATTTTTTTGATTTTTTACTTTTATCTCAACTTTTATCCAAGATTGACAGAATTTTCTTTGGAAACAAAGTATTTATCTTTGAGAAGGGGTGCCTAACAGAAATTATGACCTGTCATTAGCTGGTTTACATAATTCATTTAGACTTCCAATTTTAGTCTACGAACTATGATATTATACTATCATTTTTAAAACCTGTCTACTCATAATATTTGGCATACATCATAATTGCACGTAATCAAAATAACATTATGAATCGACAGACTGAAGCGAAATTGATCAAATACAATTTTGCTCGTTTTACCATATTTGTATACTTCGGTAGGTATATGTTTCATCAATATTACTTTTTAAATAATTACAATAATGCGACTGCCCCATAAAATTTAAGAGTTTTTGTAAAAGAAACAGCTTTATCAATAACACGGAATGACTTTCATTAATGTGGAAGGCCAAGAAAGACAGGGCATGATTAAATTCAACAAATACTTGAAGATGGACCAGTCAAAAGTAAAAATAAAGTGTGCGTGCATGAAAAGATGCATAAATTTTATTTTATTTAAATACAGTTAATATAGTTACATAAACGATTCATGTTTTTTTTCAATGAAATATACTTTTATTTATTTAGTTAATCTTTAAAAAAAGAGACTATTTATATTTATATCATTAATGTTCAAAGCATTAACTTTGTGGTCAAACATTTTGATTAATGTCAGCAAATATTAGTATGTAACCACTCACCGACGTTGTATGTGTACTTTAGCTCCCCTCCTTCCTAATCCCCACCACCAAAACATTCTGTGACTTATCGTTGAATATTATTAACCTAATTTAAGCGCATGTTCGGACATGGCGGTGTCTGCATTCCCTTTTACTCTCCATGTAATTTATGTATTTTTTCGTAAATACCATGTATACTACGGTGATGGTAAAGTTGATAGTGTATTTTAGTATTTGCATGTTTACAATTTTTTTTTTGCACCACAACAGGCTTGGAGGCCTAATTACAGTGGTGAATTATATCACAGAGCACCCAGGCTTGAGAAAAATCACATTCTAATTTTTGTGTTCTCACCGGGAATCGAACCCGGAACCTTCCGTGCGTGAGTCAAGCGTCTTGACCACTACACCACGGAGGCCGCCGATGTTGGTATAGTGAGTGTCCTGACGAAGAGACGGGAACGTCTCGAAACCGGTAGACATAAAATGTCGGTGAGTGGTAAAATAATAATATTTACCAGCATCAATTTATATTTGTATTTACAAAGTTCACGGTACAAGTATCTTTTACATGAATTTTTTGAGGATAATATTGTATTGATTGGCATATTCAAATAAAAAAACTAAGAAGCGTTTTAAAATTTTAGAAAAACATTGAAAAGAACAAATAATTGCTTATTTAAGCAGAGCGCAAATTTAAAGGAATGTATGCACGTATAGACAGATAAATATACCGTTTTATCCTCTCTGCCTACCCCTACAGCGAAATGACGTGTTCTTTTTGTTTACCTTATAACCTAAAAAATATGTGTGTAAGAGATTTACTTTGAATTACAAAATTTACTAGAATATGTTCCCTATCCCGCCTTGGTACTCGGTACTTGCCGCCTTGGTACTTAATATTTGGTACAATTGTAGCGTGATTTTGAATTGATTATTTTTGTCACATTGAAGATAATAATGTTTGGATAATTTATATAGCGCCATTTTTGTGAAAATCGCCTCAAGGGCGCTGTACAATAAATCAATATCCAAACACGCCTTGCAGCTACAGAGCGCATGGACGGTTGGGATTCTAGTTCCTCGTCTCCAAATATGATATATTACAATTATGATATATATGAGCTAGATAACAGAACGTCTTGCAGAGCGCATGGACAATTTTTTATTTTTAAAATTTTTATTTGACAATGAAGTTTAGAGTTTAAGTGATATTTCAAAAACGAAATAAAAAGCAAATTTATAAAATTGGAAGTTAAATAACAACAAGTCTTGCAGCTACTGAGCGCATGGACGGTTGAAATCCTAGACCCCATTTACTAAATTTAGATATTTGATAGTTGATAACATTTACATAATATGATAAAAATAATATGATAGTTAACATCACAAAAAGTCTTGCAGCTTCAAAACGCATCGACAAATAGAATTTCAACAACATAAGAATGATTTAAAAAAATTAAAAATAAAAATTAATTTTAAAAAACGAAATAATCATACATTGAGCAAAGAACTGGTAAGTATGGCAATTAAGTGAACATGTAACAGCACAAAAAGTGAAATATAAAAAACTAAACAAAGATAGCATTCCTTAACTTATTATTAAGGTTAACAAAATAGACGATACTCAAACTTGTCCCTGCTTTATTTTGGTATGCAGTAAACAGTATCTATTGTCTTTTTCCTAGTAAATAACTGTAAAAACACTTGGTTCACATTTGGCTGTTCCCTGGGAGATGATAGTAGAAATGCATCTGTGTGCGTAGTGTAGAGTGTAGGTAGGTACCAAGGAATCTATCCGCCTGTTAATTTTGTTTGTTATTACTATACGCATATTTCCCGCTTAAAATTTCTGATTATTATTATTTTACTTTGATTAAGATGTCAGATAAACTTGTGTGTGATTACTTTTGATATTCGAGTAATTTTACGTGATACAGGAAAAAACGTATCATTTGTATTTTTAAATGAACAAAGGTAGGTAGCACTATATTGTACAGATTTTTTTTTATAAAAAATAGTTAAATTTTGGCACTTGATCTTCACAAAAACACCTTTGTAAACAGTTTTAACGGAAGCACAGTTATAAAATCAAGAGAGTTTGTGGCGTTTGAATATATTTTAGTTAGGTTAGGTTAGAAAAAAGCGTTGAATATAATAACGTTTATAAAAGAATGCTTTAAATTAATTATCTCACTCTTTGTTTATCCACACCTTAGCGACTTAACTCAATGTTTATAACAATTTAACACATATTTGTGTATTTTAAACTAAAGTTGCAGAGAAGAACTATATTTCACACCCAGCCCACTCGGAGGCTGGGTGTGACATATAGATAAGATGAACAGTATAACGCTTCAGGTGCCAGTCATGAAACAATGAAATATTTCAGTGTAGAACCACCTTTGAACAAATACATCACGTCTCCCTGTCAGGAATTGAACACAGATCCATAAACACGGTAGATGAACGCGCCAATCCCTAAACAATGAGGTGGACTTATCTCCCCTATTTTCCCCTTTTTAGGATTTTACCTGAGAGCAGCTATTAGCTACGGAAGGTAACTAAAAAACTACAGAAATAAAGAAACGAATATCGGCGGGCCACAAAACATATTTCTTCTTGCTGCCAGTGTTTAAGTCAAGAAGCGTCCATAGGAAAACAAAGATAACCCAGTACAAGACCATTATTAGGACTGTATTGGCGTATGGATGCGAGGCACTGACCCTGACAGTGAGGTCCGCTGAGATGATGGATATGTTTTAAAGGAAAGTTCTTCGCCGAATCTGTGGTCCCGTGGAAGACGGAGAAGAGTGGCGCATTAGGAAAAATGCCGAATTGTACAGCAGCTATGAAGCCCCTAGTGTCTCAATGCACATAAAACTGCTCAGGTTGAGATGGGCTGGACACGTGAAAAGAATGCCCGTCGCGCGAGTAACTAAGAGAGTCATGACTGGACATCCAGGGGGTAAAAAAAGGATTGGAAGACCCAGACTTAGGTGGGGGGACAAGTTGCAAATTGGAAAATGGCTGCTGAGGACTGGCGGAGTTGGAGGCAAAAGTTAAAGGAGGCTAAGGCTCCATTTGGGCTGAAGCACCATCGAAGAAGAAGTAGCTATCGAGTCTCATATCACATTAGTATATCAGATACATCATACTCAAAACTGTATTCTTTATCAGCTTGGACACAAAATAGGTTAGGAATATATTATTTAAATAAAACAGTCGAAACGCTCTTTTCGTTTTTTAGAATATGTTTTAAAACTAGCTACTAGCTAGATATGTTGTGGTTTTGCTAAACTACGAGTAGTTTATAAAAAATATAAATTTGATTGATACAATTGCAAGTATTGAATAAGTCCACATCATGATTTAGTGATTAGCGCGTTTGATACCATGCAAGAGAAATCAAATAATTATTTGAAAAATTGTTTCATTGGAACAGTTTCAATAGAAGTATACGATTAATGACGATCTTTCATTTTTAAACAAAAAAATATCAAAGTGCACTGGGATCGATGTAATGAAGCAGTGCACTATTTCTTCGAAAAGCCTTAATGACGTATGCCTGCTTATGTAAGGATTTCCAGTTCAAAACTTTTACTGCTGACAGTTTATCGGCAGTTCATACTAGAACTTGCCCATCACATACCACACGCCGCATCTGAGGACTAAAGTCTCCTTGGCGATGCCCACATACAAGGAAAAATGGCTCTTAGCCGAACTAGGAATGCTGCCCTAAGGTTCATAGAATTACAGGAGGCAGGCAGGAAGAGAGGACTAGAAGGTGTTTGTGGACGCCGTGTGCTCCATTTAGGGAGCGGACATGGAACGATGGTGAACCAATAGGATTAATTATTTTATCACGTGGACATTTTATAAACCATGTGATAGAAAATAGATTAAACATAAGTTTAAGTCGAAAATGCTGAGATTTTGACCAAATAAATGTCAAAAAATTCTATGCATACCTACAATATTGTGATATAGGCAGATTTATGTAAAATACAGTTTTCTTACTGAAAATAATATGCAAAGTATAGTTATCATTTCTATGTATGTAATTGCATGGCGAAATAATAATGTGCTGTTCCTTGATTAACACAGCAAAAATTATGGCTTGCTTGCACTAATGTCTCGATTGTGTCACATTGTAAACTCGAAACAAGATCTGGACTTTTTTGGTGTAAGTTTTTCTAAATTTAAACAATCACTTATGATAGACCAGATCTTGTCTTGAGGTAGTAATTATAATGTAAATAAAGATATGTGTTTGCCAGTTTTTGAATGGAATAAGTCCGTTAATAAATGAACAAATTCAATAGAAGATATGTCACCACACCTGAATGATATCTTCAATCTTCTTCAATCTTCTTAAATCTTATTGTGCAACACATGTCAAGCAATCTAATTTCGATATTTATACGTGTATGGTGAGTATCTAGGTCGATCTAGAAGATTCACCTCATTGCCATTGAAACAGTTCAAAAAAATTCACCTGAAAACATGTCATGTTGCTGAATCGTGGGGAAGATTGGTTCCCCAACTGTTTAAGTCTAACTCTGTCCAATTTCCTGGACAAACACGCGTCTTACATTATTTTATATATCTCACAAATACACGTCTCACTTAGTGAAAGCAATCGATAAAGCGACTGACTTTGATGATAACTTAATGCTTATTCTTATTCTTAGAGGTAGGAGTCAGTGCTATGCAAGCTCCTGACGTCACTGCGATCAGTGAAGATCTATTGTGACGGGTCTCCGTGAATAGTTCTCGCCCTCTAAGCCCAGGTCTATAAAGAGCCTGGCTAACTTAATGCAGAATGGTTGTTGAAATTGTCTTGTGGCAGTGTTGCCATCATAAAAATAATTTTATTTTTATTTTCGTTATCACCATAAAATTTATAGCATTAACTGTGAGGTCAAACATTTTACAAAATTTAAATTAAATTTTTGTATATAACCACTTACCGAATTTTCTATGTCTACCAATAGGTTTCGAGACGTACGCGTCTTTTCGTCAGGACACCGATTAAACCAACATGTAAAACCCACTATACAACTTCTTTATAGTTGTTGCACAAAAATATATAACCAACATGGCACGCATTTTAATAAGCACATGCACTGATTAGATTATGAAAATATTTTATGTTGTTCGTGAAATAGTTTAAAAAAAGGAGGGGAAAGGACGGAGGAGCTTGAGTTTTATAGATTTAGTGAGACCGTTACAACAGAACATCGTATAACGGGCTATATTGAAAGGTTGATTGATTATTGATCAAAGGAACATTGTTTTTTAAAGCTTTCCTAATGTGAAATATTTCCATATTATTTACTCTTAACCCATTATTATTTGCATGTAAGAATTTAACTCCCGTATTTCAATTGAAGTCATGACTAAAATTGGTTAGGTGATTTGAGAATTCAGTGAAATCGTTATTGTGAAGACATCTCATTTGTTCTTTAGACTAGAAGGAATGTGTATTTGACTACACATTTTTATCGATCGTTGCGCGGTATGATCGATAATTTTGAAATTATGATTAGCATTGGTTTGTATGTTTCTGATAATTATTACCTAAGACAGCGTCAGCATAGATTGTTTCATATTCCGATATTCAGGACCAACCTGCCTGTGGTTATGCCTGTTGGAAGGGCTACCGCTATGCTGAACAACATCGCTCTGGATATTGATCTGTTCCATGTATCCGAAGGGGTTTTCCGGAGCAGGATTCTTCTACTACTTTGACATGAGTCTCTTTCGTGTATTTTTTCTTATTTTCTCTTTTATAATATGTACGTATTGAATATATTTATGTAATGTATGTGTTATATTTAAAATAAATTAATTTAATAAAATGAATTGAATTTAACACAAAGATCAAAATTCCTTGATGTTCTTTCAACGTAAAAAGAAGGGTAAAAATTGTATTTTCATTGGTAACCGCTTGAATCATATGATAAAATATTTTTATCTTTATTATTGAGTTTAATTGGTGTGCTGACAAAGAGACGGGTACGTCTCGAAACCGGTAGACATAGAAAAGTTGGTAAGCGGTACAAATATTTAATGACATTTAATTTTGTATTTATTTCAATACTCGAAATCCAGATGGTCGTATTGTATATAGTTTTTTTAAGTTCGCACCCTGAAATAACAACCTAAATAGACGTTTATAAACACAAACAACAATCACGGATACAAAGTCATAAAAAAACACATGATTAATGGACTGAATCGTTTTGAAGAATAAAGTGATTTAGGAACATGTTCGATTATACGCTCATCACGCATGCGCAGTACATAATATTTTACATAAAACATTTTACATAAATTTAGACGCATAAAATACTTAAGAATCCGAAATAAACCGTTAACTTCCTGTAAAAATGTACTAAGGCTTAAACTGTTTTTTCATAGCCAAATCATTTTAACATTCAATAGTCATTCGTAATTATTCAATATTAAATTATTAAAAAAACGAGCGCAATAGTAAAAAAAACACACGGAAATAATAATAAGAAAACTGTTTTATTTAAAGAAATATGTTTATCGATTTGAATTTGACATTGAATTTAATCGGTAAATATTTTCAGATAAATGTTAGCATATGGATATCTACATCGTACTCAGTTAAAAAGGAAAAACAAAATTTAAACTAATTAAATATATAAAATATATATATATTTTACTAACTTTATGATTGTTCATTATAATAAAATAAATAAAACTACTTTGTTTTTCAAAACTTTTTTTTCTACCGATCTATGCTATTTAAGCTTCATCAAGATATTACTATTATTAAAAACTAATGAAGTCTACCCAATTTTATTATATCAATATTGTGCTTCGTATGGAACTAATAAATCAAGTCTCTTTTTTGTAAGGATGGGAAGCGTAATTTGGAATTGATACGCTCAAAACTAGACAGGAGTGGACTAAAGGAAATATTTTTTATAAATTTTATTTTTGAAGTACTAACTTTTTGTGGTTTTTCATTATAATAAAATAAATAAAACAACTATATTTTTAACCACTAATAAAATAAGTGGTTAAAAACAAAGTTGTTTTATGTATTTGAAATATTGTTTATTTGTTTTTTTATTATTGTTTAGTTTTTTCAGTTTTAGATTTATTGGTTCCATACAAAGTACACTATTGATAGAATAAAACATGATAAAATTTATTAGTTAAGTATACCTTGATAAAGAAGCTTTTATAGATTTAAAACCAGTCGGTAGAAAAATAAAAAAATAAATGGTTAAACATAAGGTGGTTTTATTTATTTTATAAATTATATTATGAATAGTTCGTGCATATGCTTGCATTCTTTGATGGCAAAAAAAGATTGTTTATTGAAAAAAAATACAGTTTTTTCAGAAATTGGAACTTCACTGCTTTAGAAAATAAAACAAAGCAGCAAAACAATAAACAATAAACCATACGCAAAAATAGTTTATCAAGAGCGTTTACAAAATGCGTATTTATAAGTTTTAAAAATGAACATACGACATGCAAGAAATACCAACTATATCGCACATTTTAAAAATATAAATGAATAATAATATTAAACAATACAACGCGAATATATATATTTTTTATATTTAAAGATAAAAAAATAATATATTTAACCTTCAACAGATATTTACTTATGAAAATATGGACACAAATATATTTATTAGCATGTAAACATTTAGATTGTAGGTAAATCTCAAAATATTGAACAAATAAGATGGTTCATAATATAGGCAGCATAGTTTAAATGTAAGAAACTTTACCAATGAATGAAAATTATAGCAATTTTTTTGACTTTGAGTATGTCCAAATGTTTAGAGACAGGCTGGCACGCTCTAGGGAGTTATTAAGATCTAAATGTATCGCAACAAAGAGGAAAAACATTTTTGAGAAGGGATTATGGAAGTCGAGAATGACTGGTCATAACGTGGGTATTCTGCGTAAAAGCACCAGTCAAAATTTTGCTGTTTTGACTTAAAGATGAGGTTGTACTGTTGAAAAAATACTCTTCATCTGCAAAAACGCACTAAGTCCTATCTACACTACAAGTCGAGATATTTTCTGCAATAAGTCAATGTAACATAAATCCGTTCATCGAAAAAGCACCAAGGGACAAGGGACGCCGTACTGGTGGGCCATCAATAACGATATTTCGGATGTATTCAGCGGAGCTTATGGAGCAGTGCTGACTTGAGAAAAGGTGATATTGTTGGTCGGCGACATGATATCCCGTGGATGTTTAGTAAGTGATGTCTTATTATTATTTTCTTTCTTTTCTCTTTTTACTAATTAATTATTATTTTACCTAATGTAATAGGTACTTTACATTAGATAAAATGGTTACATAACTTTTTTAATCAAAGAAAAAAAAACATTTCTCACTAAGTGACTTTAGTAGGTACTTTGTGACTTCAATTCAAATTCCTTACTGTGGTATTATGTATCAGCAAAATGCACTAAGTCATGTCAATTCACTTTATTTTGAAAAAACTGTTCTCAAAGTTCAGTTATAATGTATCAAACTGTTGAATAAAATGTAGTATATAAATCAATTTATTATTTTTTTAAGTTGGCTTTGTAAGGTTTAGCATAAAAAAAGTTATTTCGTTACAAACTTTGAACTTTAATTATCTCAGAAGCAGTAATTTTGATTTAGTGCTTTTTCGCAGAATACCCACGATTATCCCTGTAAATATCTGGACTTTCATATCCCTTTTCCAAAATGTTTTCCCTCTCTGTTGTAATAAATGTATATTCTACTCTCAAAATTCTCAGTGTATTTTTTAATATTCTTAGCGTGAGTTAAAACGTTACCCATTTTTTATAATGTCCTTTGTTCATTCCACTGAATGTTTTACTTGATGTGAGTATTGTAGACTTAAATAAATAATTCATTGGTATAAATAAAGAGCATAAAAAACATAACCAATTAAAATCATATGTATAATCAATAATAAGGAAAAAATGAAGACAGGAAACCACTAAATAATAGCATTCAAGACGCAAACGCATTTTTCAATCAAATCAATATCATTGTGACTGATAAATATTATTTCGTCAGAGATTTGTATTTTTTAAAAAGGAATATGTAAAATTGTAATTTTTTTAATATTCAGATTTTACTATTCTTTAAGATCTCAGCGTACAAGAAAGCGCTCGATTAAATAGGATAAACAAAAATAAACAAGTATTGACTGAGAAAAGAATAAAGAACCATTCATTTGCCGGTTTAAGTGATTACATTACACGATGTGTAACATTCACCATACTGCCAAGTTTCTTAAATTATTCACTTAATTTATTTATTTTTATGAATGAATAAATAAATATATAGAATAATTTAAGAAACTTGGATGTACGATGAATGTTACACATTGTGTAATGTAATCACTAATGACTGGAAGTTTAAATTGGGGTATTTTTGCTGTTTGTATACGTTTCGATTGCGTTACAGCTTTCATCATTAGGGTTGATGTAATTTGTGGGGTTGTATGTGACCTTGCATAGACAGGATTTGTACCGTGTCTCAGTCGTCGTAACAGACCAAAATATCCACAGAAAAAACATAAACCCCGGTGATGGACAATAAACAATGAATGTTGGACTAGGTTAAAGAAAATATCGAAGGAGGAATAAAAAAATATAATAAACTGCTTAGATGGGAACGTGTTCCATTAGATTGTAAAGCATGTTCCCTAGAGCAGACATAAATGTTTACGCCTATATGAGAGCATGCTCTTAATGTAATTGAATTAATTTATAGTTATACTTATATTTCGCTCTCTTACCAGAATCGACGACGTGTTGCCACGAAGGGAATCTCCTCTTGACTCGAAGGGACACCCTCTGGAGCGTGATGACGTAAGCCAGGATGGCGTACCTGACAATATTTCTCCTCATCAGGCGGCCTGTCTCGTCCTGCAACATCACTGACAATTAGTCGCCGGATGTGCTCCAACAACAGGCACAAAACATCTATTTACAATTATATTATATAAAGCGGTAGTGTTGTATTTAATATAAAAATATTGTTGCATTTCATTGTAATTTAGGGGAGACCAGGGAGGGTTCGGACACGGGGAGTAAATGGACAACTTTAAATTTTGCGCCAAGTGTGTATTACAATTTCATTTCTCTTCGAAAATATTGTCCAATACGCAAACGGTACGACATCAGTTACGGTACGCATTCTTGCTTTTTTACTTACGTGATTAAATATTTCATTGTTTTTGTAAAAAATCTTCGTTCTATTTTGAATCCCAAAGCATCCTAAAGTTTATTTATACATTGGAGTATTTATTTAAAAGGTTAGTTCCCATAATGGTTATGTTTTTATTGAGTAAAAATATTTTCGCAATGATGGGGGACCCTTGGGATAGGTAGTCCTAAGTATCCCCCGTAAGTGGCGGCCTCCGTGGTGTAGTGGTCAAGACGCTTGACTCACACACGGAAGGTTCCGGGTTCGATTCCCGGTGAGAACACGAAAATTAAAAATGTGATTTTTCTCAAGCCTGGGTGTTCTGTGATGCAATTCACCACTGTAATTAGGCCTTCTGGCCTGTTGTGGTGCAAAAAAAAAATTAATGAAAAAGTTCCCTTTCACATATTATTGTGTATTTATAAAGTACAGTGGTGCCTCGCATAACGAACGCCTCGCACAGCGAACGCTGCACACAACGAACTTCCTTTTCGTTCATTTCACGATTCATACAACGAACTTCGCTTCACACAACGAACTTCGCTTCACACAACGAAGTCGCCCACTTCACACGATCACTGCCGATTTATTGCATCCTTCCGCGCAGGCAGTCGTTAGTCACTGAGCAGTACGCTTAACTTACGCACGTGTCGCAGCAATCGTTGAAGAGGATGTAGAGGAGCTTATTGAGGAACACAAAGAAGAGCTGACAACTGAAGAGCTCCAAACACTTCTGGCCCAACAACAGGACAATGCTCAAAGGGAAGCGTCATCTGATAACGAGGAGCAACAATCAAACAATCAACCAATTCCAACTGCTGACATCAAGAACATCCTGGTCAAATGGAAAGAAGTTCAGGAGTTTACCAATGCCCACTATCCGGATTCCGCTGAAGCAAACAGGATCAACGACCTGTACTCCGATACTCTTGTCCGTTATTTCCGGCAGATGTTGAAGAAAAGAGAGAAACAAACGACTTTGGACAGGTTTTTCACTGCACCATCGGCCAAAAAGCGGAAAATGGATGAAGATGTGCAAGATTCGATTATTTCTTAAAATTAAAAAATGTGTGTTTTTTTCATTATGTTTTTAGATGTATCTAAATAAAAATAATAACAAAAAATTTATCTTTTTTTTATGTCATCTTACCATATTTTATGCTACAGAACGAATTATTTTTTTTAACATGTATTGTTATGGGAAAACGCGTTTCACATAACGAACTTTTCGCATAACGAACTTGCTCCTGGAACGAATTAAGTTCGTTGTGTGAGGCACCACTGTAATTTGTTTCAGGGGATAGTGTTACGTAGACACAAAAGGGTGATAGACCAACCATTTACTGCAGAGGCAACAAAATAGACTGTGATGACCTTCCAAAATTAAAGTATTTGTGTAAATCAAAAGAAAATTAATTTTTCTTTTAAAAAAAAAATACAGAAAGAATAATGAGTCACTCGGAATAATGCTATTAAAACCACATAAAATTTACATTTATAATATATTAAATATCTCGGCGGCCTCCGTTGGGTAATGGTTAAGACGCATGACTCACGCACGGTAACCTGCCTAGTTAGATTCCCGGTGAGGACTCAAAAATTAAATGTGATTTTTCTCAAACCAGAGTGCTGTAAATCAAAGTGCAAAAAAAATCTATCGTTCTACTGAACTTTATTGAAAGTCTACTAATTATTAAACATTTTTTCAATTTTTCCATAGAATATTTTTTACTATTTATTCGTCCACAAAATAAGCAATCCACCCATAAATTAATAAACCAAAAACTCACTTTTTTCTTTGTTCAGAGATCTGTTTATTTTTAATATTATAATTATTTTATTTTTTATGAAACGTTTTTAACGTAAGTATTAATTCTGATCTCACTCATTTAAAATAAATAATGAAAACTATTGCAAAGTAAACATGGATTAATACTAAAATAACCTAAAAATAGTTTACGTTTACAGTTAATAAACTAAAATTATGTCATTTCTTTTTATAATTTCATAGTTTTTATTTTATTGTGTGAAATATCACGTTTTTTACGTAAGTATTTATTTTGATATCACTCATTTAGAACAAATAATCAAAACATCCCTTGTTCAGCACTTAAAACGTCTACAAAACAATTAAGAACGCGTGTGTATTCTCTATACAAAACGACGCATGTCTTCTACTATCGCTGGCACGTTTAACATTGTACTGAACAACAAAATAACATAGGGTGTATTCATGAATTTAAAAAAAAATAAATAATTCATCAAAAGGCAGGTGAAAACACGAAACAGTACACCACGAGGTCGACTAACTTCTACTCAATTTCTTTTAGCAAAACTTTCACTCGCGAGTAGAAACTAATTTATTAAATGAAACCAAAAAGGAAAATAATAAATATGTGTCAACCCACCCTAACTTTACCGGATGAGTGAATTGGCGCGATAAGTGTAAAACGGGCCCGTGATGACAGACGCCATCAGTCATTTTTAGAATAATAATGTATAAGATATTAAAAGATAGTTATAATTTGGATTTCAATTCCAACGTTATAAGAAAACAATGTGTACATGTTACTAAAAAAGTGAAAAACAAATGTTTGCAACAATGATAAAATATTTTTTTTATTTACATATTATCGGCTTCTGTCCAAATGCTCCTCATACCTTATCTGGTCTCACGCCGTTGCATGGGAGACTCCGGAAAAAGACATAATTTGCTATTTATAAAATCTTCTAAGAGCAACTTTGGTTTTTATGCCCCAATGTCCAGAATGTGTAGATTAGTCAATTCATCACACGACTTGGAATTCTTTGGGATAGATCTTCCGGCTTTTCGTAGATCTCTTCGCGACTAAATAGTGTGGGATGAAGTTGGATTGGCATGGTTTAGCTCAAAGCTATTGGTCTTTCGTTTTTTTAAATATATTGTATACAATTATTGTTTTGCCCTTGATTGTCTTTGCTAAATAGTTTTATGTTCCTTTTGTTCAGTTTCTTGCATTTATGTTTCTTCATGTAACTGTTGTAATTGGCTTAGGCCGTATATATATAATAAATAAATAAATAAATAATTTCAAATAAAAAAAATGTCATTTGTAAAGTATAAATATTTAGAAACATCAGTTGATTTTTTTTGTAGAATATCTTTATTAAGAGACTGTCTTCTGATATTTTTTCAAGTTCAACCGAAAAAAAAAAAAAAAAAAATCCGAAAATCTCCGAACCTTCCTTGGTAATCTTTATAGTATCGATCGGGCTTAGGGTAAAGACTTCAAACCCAATACCAGAATAAGCAGTCTCATAATTTCAAACGTATTTTTGACCGACTGCGTAGATGTTCTCCAGAACACTTTTCGGATTAAATCCTTTTGCCACAATATTTATAGGACCCAATAAATTGCCTAAAAACACATTAAAATAATATTTAACAGTAACTTAAATTTTTTGTCCTAAACAGTCAAATATTAATGGCCGATTTCACATCGGTCATACTAAGACGAAACGGTAAAATTAGGGGGATTGTATTTTATTTTTAAAGGTAAAATTCCTTCTGAAAAAAATCGAATAGAGATTGGTCGGTTTAATGGTATACTAGTTAGTGCTTTCGACAGTCAATAAAAATACAATAAATGTAACATAAAATAATACAGTAAACATCGATCCATCCTATTCGTGCCGTGTGAATTTTTACGATCATTTGAAATGGGCCATTAGGTCATGTCGCGAAGTTGCATTTCGCCCGGTTTGGAGATATTACGCAACTTCAGCAAGTTTTGTTTATTACCCTCCTAAACACCATATCGATGGTCTAGAAGACAAACGTGCCAAGTACAACATTTTAACTCCAAAAATGAGCACGTCGTACCATTTGCATTCAACAGATGTTTCATCTCTTCCCAAATCGTTGTTGCATATTCGTAATAAGTGACAAGAAAACAAAAACAAAAAAGCAGCTTGTCAAACTTTCAACTGCTCTCCTGAAAAATGACCAATTTTGAAATCAACACGTTTGTCTTCTAGACCATTGATACAAGAAGTTGTCTGACTAGAATCTTGTTTCGTACATTTCATAGATTTGTTACAAAAACTTTCATAATTAATAATTTGGAATTTTAGCAACACAGGGAAAAGCTTTTTAGAAAGAAATATGGAAGTCTAGTCTATTCTGCCTATGTTTAAACATTCTCCTTTCCTCCATCTATTGACTTTTGTGAAAAAAAAGAGCTGAACCCTTTATTAATGCAGGTGGATGTTTAAACATAGGCCGAATGGTGAATGTTACAGAGTGTGTAAAGTGGGTACTTAAATCAGCCATTGACAGGTCATAAATCTAGACTTGGAATGAAATCTAGCCTAGTATACAAACATTTAGACGTACTTAAATTATATTATTCATAATTAATTTAAAATGAAGATGATAGTAAGTTTGAAGATGTTTTTTAAATTGACTTAAATTTATTGTCTTATATTTCACTTAAAGATTCTTCTCATCGTTTCTTTGAATCCCTTAAAATATGTATGTGTATTTCCTTTTTTTTTTTTATGTTTTTACTATTTTATTTTATTTTTACATCTGAGCATGTTTTTCATTCTTCATTTTAATTCTTAACTTTTAATTACTCTTACAAATTTTCTTCATTTTTAATATTATTTTCATTTGTAAATACTCACTACAAACTACGAACTTTAAAATATCTTTTTTTTTACTTAAATTTTAATTTTTAAACAACTTCCATTTATGTTTATTTTTTCCTTCACTTTTTCATACTTTCATTAATAACCCAACATATAATTGCTTTATAATATGGAAACTTCACTGGTCCATTAGAGTTAAGTCTAACTGTGTAAAATATTAAACTTTGTAACTGTACTGTATTGTTCCTAAATAAAAGAAAATAAAATAAATAAAAATGTGGTTTAACATATCAAATTCCGTCAATTGATAATTTGTTACATGATACTGCTTTTGATTTGTCAGATTAAGGTCTTTGAAATATTTCAGAAAAGCAAAATATTTTCTAATCAATATTTGAAGGGAATGCAAAACCGCTACTGGACATAATCACTATTTATGAGAACATCCTCAAAATCAGTAGCCGAATGACTTTTTCTTTTGAGTTCAATGTGCACATTCAACTTTAAATGAATAGTCTTTTCGCTACTTGTTATACCACGCATAAGTTGCACATTGAACTGAAAAGAAGTAGTCTTTTTGTTACTAGCTCAGTTGGTCTACCCAAAAACAGTGATAATGCACAGTGGCGGTTTTGCATTTAACCCTCTTATTTCATGTCAAATTGCCTGGATAAAACACGATCATCGTGCATGATGGATTAACGTCGGCTCGCTACACAACAGTAGCGAGCTGTGATTTTTAAAATTAGTAATGAATTTGTACCTACATAATATGTTAGTAATAAATGACCATTTATTCTGCGGTCCTGTGAAAATTAGCTCAAACAACAATTATTATCAACCACGCAATAAAAGTAGCTTTTTTATATACTATTTTAAAATATTACTTGTGCAAAAGTTTATGAACAAGTACCACAATGATATTCAGCCGTAACTGTCAACACTGAGCACTGGCCGATTCCTTTTAAATTGAATAATGCCAAAAATGGCCACTGCGAACGCCACATGTCCTATGTGATATATAAGGCGGCAGACGGGCGTCGTGGCGCAGTTGGTTAGACGTCTAACTGTGAAAGATTTTTTCTCAATTGGTCTGGGTGTTGTGGTGTATTTTTCACTACCTCCTTCCATATCCCCTCTATCCCACCTGCTGACAAGCCTCAAAATAGAGACTTAGCTTTCCTTTAAAAATATGTATAGATATATATATATATATATGTTAATGGTATCTCAACAAAGAAAAAAAAAATGTTTGAAATAGGAGTACTAGTTTACAAATAGAGAATCTTTAAATAATAATTGTAATCTGCAAGCTTGTTTTAGTACTAAAAAAGCGACTTGGGTTAAAGACGCAAAATATAGTGTACTTTTTTGTATGGAGAAATAAACTGCGGTAATAGGCTAGTTTCATCGTTCACTGAGAACGGGCTGGGCGCTGGGCGCACTTAGATTTATATTTTTTTGTAGGAAAACATAAACGGTGATAATGATTTATAATTAATAATAATTATTTTATTTATTTTTGCATAAACGTATTCACTATTAAACATTATTATCAAAAGTCAAATATAATGGTAAGCTGAGCATAATCGCATATTTTGACGATTCGCCCCTGCTACACAACTATTATTACTCATCCGCTGTTTCATTTCTTGAACGATTTTTAATCACACGTAAAACATAAGTTCCAGTGATTGTTGGTGTACTTTTTATTACGAATTGCGCACGACTTCAAGGATATTAGGAGTGATAAGGTATACGGTATACTAAATCATATGAGAGGCTCACAGTCCAAGTAGCTTACATATTAAAATTTGTTGATACAACCGCAAATTGGTTTGTGGTCCCGTGGCTAGTGTTGCGGGCTCACGGATCAGAGGTCCGAGGTTCGAACCTCACTCTACCTCAACTTGATATCCATTTTCTAATAGTGAGTTATTTTCAAAATATAAATACTTTTGTAATTAATAAGAACGCAAGTATTTCTATTTTATAAAAAAAAAATATAGAATAATTTCAATGATCTTGTGCTTCTAAAAATTAAAGTTTTCAATTAATTACTTGTTTTACGGTACGATTTATTAAATTTACGTTATTTCTAAAAAGGGTTATATAAACCAAATGCACGTAACACATAGCTATGAGACCACTAAAATTTTTTTAGGAGCATTATTAGCTAAAAATAGAGTTGTTCATAAAAAACAAAAGAATTTTATTTGAATCAATAAATTACAGGAGAGTATTTTGTTAATAAACTTCATAATCATTCCCTTTCCGCACCTAATGGTGCATATAACACTGCGTTGGTACACCAATTGCAGCATATCTTGATTTTTTTTTGTTACATGAAGGTAAAATGATCAGTCTTACACTTCAGGTACCAGTCCAGGGACTATGAAATATTCTTTTGTAAAAACACTCTTTCCCATAAATATTTTATGTCAACCATGTCGGGAATCGAACCCGCGACATCTTGCATGGTAGGCAAACACTCTGTGCATTACGCCACGGGGCTGACCATAAATTTTATTATGTTTTTCCACAACGACGATTTAATGAATAAAATTATATCTTTTGGGATTTTGAAATTTGTTTTCAAGAAATTTTTTGTTATTTTTTTTTTTCTGTTTATTTTTATTTGTTACATTTATTGTACAAAATAAATAAGTCGAAAAAACTATAAATAAATGTACTTATATTTCAACGGGACCAATATTTCAACTGAGACGCAAGAAACAACTTTGAAAGGTATCTATAATTATTGGGGAACATGGAGATCTAGGTATTCAAAGGGCTTATGACCTGTCATTGACCTTTGTGTACCATTTACAAATAAATTAAGTAAATGATGTGTGTAAATTATAAATTGATCTATTTACGTCTTTACCTTTTACTTCTCACTTTATTATTAAAAATTTTACTGTAAATTTGTTTTATATTAATGATGTAATAACTTATATTTATATATAAGTTATTAATTTAAAAAATACTTTGTGTTTTATATTACTTTTTATTGTTGACTGAAAATGCTTTTATTTGAATGAAATAGATTAATTAAAAGTATAAAAAAATAAATACTTTTTATTTTAATTTACTAGTTATGGGTACTTTTTGCCTTTAACATCAATTACAAATCTACGATCTACGACGAATCTAATTGATTCACTGTTGCTTACAATTGTACAATCAAAATAATATGAATTGTTTTAAAAACATTATTAAACTACGCAGAATCATTTAGAAAAACATGTTTTATATTTTCACTTCATCAATTGTTATAACATTAAAAAATATTTATATACAATACACGTGGACATTGGCGGGCTTATAGCAACAAGAAATATCTTCTTAATAACCTAAAACAAACTGATGTTGGTTAAGTTTTGTACAATTATTTTCTTACAGCTGTTTCATAGTGGACGTAAGCCCTCCATTTAATTTTCCAAACTCAAAGTGAAAGGTGAAATCAGTAGTGAAAAATGATGTTTTTTTTAGTATGAGAGAAACCTAGCTCTTTTAAATGGTTTTCGGATATGTGTAAGGAGTGCTTTCACTGTTTAACAGTGGACAGATAGCCGATAGTGGTGGTGCATATGAAAATGTTAAAAATACACCCTAATAATAATTGTTATGACGATTGCGATGGATCTGAGTTCAGATAAGGAGTTTAGAACTGCTCAGGAAGAGAATTAAAAAAAAAAATGACATGATGAAAAAAGATGCATACAAAGGACAAATACAGCCCTTTTTTAATTATCGTTCCTTATAAACGAAGTGTGTTAGGTGCTTAGATTCGTGCGCTATCAACAGAGTCAAGAAAAGAGTATTGCGTTTGTTTTGACATATAGAGCGAATGGACAGCGAAAGGATGACTAAAAGGGTTTACGATGCGAATGTTGATGGATGCAAAAGGAGAAGACCAAGGAAGACATGGCCTGACCAAATACAACAAATACTTGAAGATGGACATGTTTAGTCGGAATAATCGGCGTGCGTGCATATTTTTGTTATTTTTTATTTAATATTTTTTTTTTGCAATATACATAAGAGGTAAAATAGAGCATTAAAAATAAAAGAATAATAACATTGCAATGAAATACATACGAACAGTAAGAATAGTAAACAAAATATCCCACAAAGGCATGGCCGGTTCGTATACAAGAAATGTTTATGATTTTTTTGCTCATATAATAAATAGACGGGTATAATATTTTTGTATAATATAAGAAAGAGAAAATAGTATATTCTGTAAAAGATTAGGAGGTACATTTTTTATTTTAGTTATTAAAAAAGGAAATAAAAAATAATTAAAAAACATAAAAATATTCCTTATGATATTAAAGGGCAAAAAAATATATTATGGAAAAAAAAAAAATATTTTTAGTTTGAATCCAGGAAAGTGCGTGTTTTTTAAAAACAAGAAAATTTTTAAGTTTTGGTTTGGCGAAATATTATCGAGAAAAAAAGAATAAAAAAAATTAGAGCCTATAAAATATGCATGTCTCTGTGCTAGCCTCGTTTTACGATGATGTATGTTTTATGTATGAATGTAAAGGAACCGAGGTCTGAACGAAGAGATAGAGTGATATGGCGTTGTATCCTCTCTGCCTACCCATACGGGGAAACGGCGTGAAGGTTTTTGTTTTGTTTTGTTTGTTATTAATATTAATATTGAAAAAAAAAATATTTAAGGTTTGTTTTCGACCCAACGAAATTAAGTTTCAACAAGTTATGGTTATCACTAGAGCCCGCCCAGGGCACTGCACATTGAATAAACATCTTGCTAGAATGAACCTTTTTAAAACTTCTAGATGTGAGTTTTGTAAATCTTGGTTTTACAGGTGGTTTTAAACTACAATAATTCACTGCTCTTGGACTGGACCTGAGGCGCTTAGACTCAACCCTACGTACAAGTTATACATGATCAAGATAAGTTGCATTTTGTGAACCTATGGAGTACCCTATGCATCAGCCGGTGTGTATATGGGTGTAGTAATAAAGATGATATGAGGTGGAGCTCTCCTTGACAAGGGAACGTTGAAGTATAGATAGGTATCACTTTGACCTAATTAATTAGCTTATTCGGTGTCCAGGCGGATGAAGAATACAGTTCGGTGTGTGAAATAGAACCAGAACTCTTGACAAGTGTTTTCAAATAGATGGCTGCCCTCAAGTGAAAATCCTGAATAGGGAAATCGATAGGAGATAAGTCCGTCTCACTCTTATCATTCCATTCCATTCATGAGGCCCCGGGTTCGATTGGCGTGTAGACATGAAATAATGATTTGAAAGGTTTTTTAAACTGGAATATTTAATTGTTTCTGGACTCGCACATGGAGCGCAGGACTTATAAAACTGAAATAAAGCGTTTTTGTGAAAAGAGTGAATAATCAAACTTACACAACAGTTGGATATTTTTGAATTTAACAAATGAAACGATAAATATATTAGTTTTTTTTATATTACGAACAAGAATTTTATTAATATGTTTCTTTTTTAGGTGAAACCGTGTGTGTTGAATTTGTTCCGATGTTTCGGCTACCATTGCAGGATCCTTGACAAGGGGAATGTTGAAGTATGCAAAGGTATTAGTTTGATCAGATTAAGAGAATATGCGGTGACAGACAATATTGATAAATAGGAACATTGTGTTTCTGTCACTCTTACGCAAATGCCTCCACGATACTGTGTGAAAAAGACGATTTCACATCGGGCTGATTATGCCTAAAGAAAATCAACCGAATCGACGTTTCGCTGTCCCGTTTTCCGCTCCTCGAAACTGAACCGATTTTGTTTTTTTATCAGAATATCATTTTCTGTGTCGGCCCTTTTTTTGTTGCAAAAAAAGTTGTATTTGCAACATTTGACAGCGAATAAAACTGGGTTCTTTTAAAAGCATTTGAAAGGTTTTAGTTTTCATAAAAAACAATTTATCAAAATAACAAAACAAAAGAAACACGTCAAAGGTATGTAAATCACTGCTCTAGTCCCATAATTCATGGAGAAAATACGGGTATACGTTTGTATGAAGAAAAGCGATACGGGATTTCCTTTCAACGCGTTACCAGTGACACGTTGACACTCTCGATGGCCACTCCTAGAGACGTAGCGACGCAGACGGAGTAGTCAGTCTGCTCGTGCAGATATTGGCCCTAGAAGATCAGCTGATCGAATGCAGTCCACCTTCATCTGTCTGCCCCAGTTTCTAGCTTAGATGCAGCGACTGACTTTAGCTAAAGTTGTATAACTGGTTCTAGAAAAGGTTGTATCGCTTCCTGCACATAACTACAACGTCCTGTTTCTGTCTGTAGAAAAATCACTAATTAGCATCACAGAAATAAGATAATACACTAGAACCTTTTAAAATACAACATTAGATTATGCATGTTACTTGCATAAAAATCGATTTGGGATTTTCAAAAAACACTGAATTATTTTCTATTTATTGTGTCTTGTTTTTTTTAATAAATATAAAAAATACATCATAATACTTTAAAAAATCGTAACAAACATTATTCACTACAAATATTACAAATATATTGTACGCCAAATAAGGAAAGGAGCGATGTAGATCATTTCAAAAGCGAATAATTATATTTCTATGACGCATTGTCAAATTAATGTCCGAAAATGAATTTTATTAAATTTTTGGATCGTTTTATTTTGAAGCCGTTACTATTTTATTCGACTTTATTTACGATTTTACTAAATAAACCAAACTCATCGATTATATTTTTTTATTTGAAAATTTATTTATTAACCCTAACGGATTATTACATTCATTTTACGAAAATAATATATACATTTTTATTCATACTCTGTTCAAAATAATATTTTTTACATCTTTTGATAAGTTTGTCCTAGTCTTTTATATTCATCATCATTCCCTTTCCACACCTAATGCACTGCATTGGTACACCAATCGCAGTGTATCTTGATAATTTTTGTTACATGAAGGTAAGATGATCAGTCTTACGCTTCAGGTACCAGTCCAGGGACTATGAAATATTCCAGTGTGAAAACGCCCCTTTTAATAAATGTTTCATATCAACCATGTCGGGAAAAGAACCCCAGACCTCTTGCATGGCAGGCTAACGCGCTGACCATCACACCGCAAGGCCGATAAAAATGTGTACAAAAAAAAAAAAAATTTTTAGAGATGAAAAATGAACAATAAAGCGCTTGTCTTAAGCGCAGAGAATTTGGTAATAAAGAACTCACACGAGAGGTAGTATCATACATGGTCAATATAGTGCAGGCAATTGGTAAAATAAAACAAAGTAGGGAAGAAAATGCCGAACACTCCTCTAGTGGAACGGAAGGCCTGTTGACTACTGCCAACAGGCCGGCTTCTCCTGAAGAGTTTTAAGTGGTTTCCTCTCCAAATCAAATTCAAATGCTGAGAAGTTCCCGATTGGCCCACAAAAGTATATCCCTTCTGGTTCTCACAGTTTAGAAAAATTAAAAAATATTTAATTGCAGAAAAATCCACTTTTTGAAATATAAACCCTGTATATTTATTTATTTATTATCATTATATTACATACACAAAATTATAATTTATGTAAAGTTGCTTTGACTGTCTAACTAGGGTTATTTACCCCGTTCTAAGACAGTCAAAAAATATAAAAAACAGAAATGAATTTATAGAAATAGTTATAAAGATACAGGACAAAGTGAAAAACAAAGTAAAAAATGGAGTAAAAAAACATGGTAAAAAATGTGGTAAAAACAAAGTAAAATGTAATAAAAACATAGTAAAATTGTAGTAAAAACATAGTAAAAATGTAGTAAAAACATTATAAAAATGTAGTAAAAACATAGTAAAAATGTAGTAAAAAAACGTAGCAGAAAAAACGATAAAAATAAAGTAATAAATGCAGTGAAAACATAGTAAAAACCATGAAAATATATAAATATGTCCATAAAAATATTTTGAAACTCAGTAAAATGCGAAATAAAAACAGAATACATAGTAAGAAACATATTTTAAGTCATAAAAAAATGAATGTATGTTGTATAGCAAAAAGCATATTTAAAGAAAGAAAAAAAAAACAGCAAAATACCGAGTAGAAAGAGAAAAAAAAACAACATATAAGAAATAAAGTAAAAGATGTAATATATATATATTTTTAAAAACATATTTAAAACAAATTAAAAAGTCATAAGGATCTTAAAAATTAAATCAGTAAAAAACTAAAAATATATATTAACAATTTAAATTAAAACATGTGTTGGCCATCTAACAGAGACTTTCTGCGACCAATTTTTACAAGGAAAGTAGTCAGCAACCTCTTTAGCTTGTGGTTCTTGCAACATTTCCATGACTGGCATTATATTATATAGTTTTTGTCCTATGTAGGAGTATTGTCTCTGTGCTAAGGAAGTTCTAACCATTTGTCGAGCAAGCAAGGTAATATAGGTATAAGCAAGGTAAATAATAAAGCAACTCCCATTTACAAAAAATAAAGATAAAAAGCGCAGAGAGTTCCGGATTCGATTCCCGGTGAGAGTTATTCATGTCTGGGTGTACAGTTATGTACTTCACCACTGTTATTTGAATTCTTGGCCTGTTATGTTGAAAAAAAATAGTAGTTATTATTATTCCCGCATAAAAAATGTCTTCTCTCAACCTGGTTTTACCTTTGTAGTTTGGCAGATAGAATGTATTCCGGAGAAACATATTACATTGAAATATCTTTAAAAAAAATAGTTGGAATATAAAAATAGTGCAGTTGATATGATTTTTTTCTTTTAGCATATAAATTTAAAGTGTGTACTTAAATAATATGTTCTACACAAGACTTCGAACAATGATCCTGCATTCAACAGTTCATTAAGAATGAAGGGATCTAAAAATGCAGGATGGTCTATCCCGAAGAATTCAAAGTGGTGTAGTGTTCAAGACGCTTGACTCACAAACGAAAGGTTCCGGGTTAGATGTCCGGTGAGAACAGAAAAATTAAATGTGATTTTTCTCAAGCCTGGGTGTTCTGTGAGTTATTCACCAGTGTAATTGGGCCTCCTAGCCTGTTATGGTACAAAAAACAAATTTTGCATAAATGTTTATAGTTTAGATTTTCTGGCCATAAATTGTTCCTAGAATATCAGATCAAAGATAAATTGAACGTAGTCATGCTGAAAGCAGACAGCCAAAGAATAATGAAACTGAGATAATAGTACTTTTATGAAAAGAGTAAAAAATAGAATTTACACAAAAATTTGAATGTTTTTGACTTTGACAAATAATATACAATGAATTCATGAGTTTTTAACTATTTAACAAACGGGAATCTTATTGTGTATTTGACCAGTTTTATTGATTTTTAAAGTACTGTAAGATTTTTTAGTGTTGTGGGTGTTTTTTGGAAATTGAGAAATGCCGTTTTTGTGATCGACACTATTTTGAGTAGATGATTATTACAGTTTTTTATATGAAAGCGGTCTGGCTGTTTTTAGCAGAACATAGAATCGACCTTACTGTATATCTATTTTTTCTAAATTGTGGACTGGCTGCTTTCTGCATAACTACATTCAATTGTGACTTAATGTCACATTTGGGAACAAAAAATAGATACCTGTCTATAATATCTGTGTTGATTACGTAAAGGGACTTAGTCAACGAAAGTATTATAGTATATTCGTTGACTTATCTCCCTTAACCTCATTAACACAGATATGTCTACAACCAACAAAATCCCACATCAAACTTTACCATAAAATAAAGTTAGAAAGCGCACACTATTGTACACCCATATTTGTTACTGAATTTATTTTGATTTATTCATCTAAAAAAAATATGTAAAGTTAATTATTTGTAAAAAACGTGTTATACAAAAAACGGAAATATTTAGTACCTTCCTCACAATTATAGTTTTTTGATTAACAATAGATCAATTATGTATATTTAAAACGTAGTTATGTACCGGTAATTGCTTTATTTGACTTACAAACGATTGTTTTGACCTTTGAAGCATCTCAACGTACGGTTCAGAAAAAAACGCAAAACAAAGATGGCACGAAGATATTTAGTAAAAAACAGATTAATGCGAAATTAAAACTTGGGCTACTAAAACTGTTCGGTTTTCGCCAATCTCATGAGAGAAACACCAAAACTCAGTACTATTAATGGAATCAAACAAAAACACTACAAAAAGACCACAGACATGATCCTCAAAAATTGTGCATCAATGATTTTATAAAAATAATTGTAATGTTAATCATTACGCTGAAAAAATCAGCCACACGTACACATTATTATACAATGTGTTTCGGGCTCAAGTGACGGGCCGTTATCATTTGAAACTATATTTTTTTAATCAGAAAAGTAAAAAGTGTTTAAAAAAAAGTAAACATTTTAGGGAAAGCTCTTACACTTTTTAATAAATCTTTACATTTTATAAAATCGCGGTAATAAAAAAATCTCTAAAAACAAAAATAATAAAAAATAACATATATTTTTGTAAAAAAAATATAGTGGCCAATTTTTCATGTATTTTTTTATTTTTATTTTATTTTATTGAAATAAACGGCACTTAGTGCCTTTTACATATTAGTTACAAATACAATTAAATATACATACATGTACGCATAAGTAATACAGAGCATTTAAAACAATATTATTAATTAAGAAAGTCTAAGAAATATAAACTATATAAAAGAATAAAATATTACCAGTTATAGAATTATCGATAAAAAAAGATAATTTGGTATTAGAGATACTTTGAACCAGTTAAAAAAATAACTAAGAAGTAAATTTTGAATAACATTAAAAATATATATTTATATATTATTATTGAAAACTAATATTTAGGTAAATAGTATATGTTTATGTATAAAAATATATAATGATGTAAAAAAAATGATAAAGAGAAATATTTTTTACTTATAAATTAATTCAAGAAAAGAAACGAAAAAAGAAAAAAGGTTATTGATAATTACGCAAATACCGATTTATTTGGAAGAACTTATGGTTAAGTATGTTATTTTTATTGATTATTATTTGACTAGACACTCTACAATACGCTACAGTACGCCGTGCGGGAGACGCCATCTCGCATTCGCTGTCATTGTCAGTTCCCCATTCCATTCTTTGGTCGATCGAGTAGAAATAAATTTATTGTGCCTGCCACATAGTTTTAAATCGCAGGGTTATTCATGCTCTAAGAAATATTATAAGATATGGTCGCTTCATGTATAGGAACATGTACGTAAATACAGCAATTTTACAATATTTTTTTTAAAGTAATAACTCGCTAAGCTTCAATATTAATTGTATAGGCTTGTCAGCAGGTGGGAACGATAGGATGTCAAAGGGAGTTAGGAAACACACAACACAACACCAGATCAAGAGAAGACCGTTTTTTCAAAACTCGACATTTGCTAGAAACGTATTTTTTTAGGAGAGGGTTTTATTTATTTATTATATATACGGCCTAAGCCAATAACAACAGTTACATGAAGAAACATAAATGCAAGAAACTGAACAAAAATAACATAAAACTATTTAGCAAAGACAAACAAGGGCAAAACAATAATTATATCCAATATATTCATAAAAACGAAAGACCTAAGACTTCGAGCAAAACCATGCCAATCCAACTTCATCCCACACTGTTTAGTCGCGAAGAGATCTAAGAAAAGCCGGAAGATCTATCCCAAAGAATTCCAAGTCATGTGATGAATTGACTAATCTACACATTCTGGACATTGGGGCATAAAAACCAAAGTTGCTCTTAGAAGATTTTATAAATAGCAGATTTTGAGTTCTGGTGACACGGTTGGGAACATGAAAAGAAGTTGATTGCAACAGAGATGGGACATCACTTATAGCATTAAGTATTTTGAAAATGCATATAAGGTCCATCACAGTTCTACGTCTCTCCAATGAAGACAGATTAAGAGATTGCTCTGGGTTCTTTGTGATTCAAATCAAATCGCGTGAACAATCTTTGTTTTAAAAAAATACACCTAACAACTAAACCAGAAAGGAATTTATTTCATCAGCATCCAATATAAAAATCAACGGATAGTACAATATAAAATATCGTGTTAAGGAAAACGACAGTACTTTAATATTTTGTGAGCCGGTTTTAGCCGGTTTTTAGCGTGTTTTGGTGAGTATTTTTTCAGGTAATCGATGCGCCTCAATACAGTCAATAAATAAAAAAAAATACACAAAAAAATCGCCATGAGGGGCGAATATCGTGCTTTAAAAAAACGATTCTCAATCGAGAAAAAAACTTTCTTGGATTTTTCTTGGACGCCAAATTCACAATTAGCCGTCTAACCAACTGCGCCACGATGCCTGACTTTCATTACTCATTTAATTTAAGGTGGTTGCGTTGTAATGAGCTCTGGTTCTGAGTCAGTAGGTTTGTTATCCTTGAGTCCGTCTTATGTCTTGCTCCAGACGAGAGTATCTTCTTCCAGCCTTGAAAGTAATTAGCGGATTACAAATAAAATAACATTATTGCTCAGGCAAGGTTGAAACGTGGTTGGAACTGAGTGGCGGGTCAGTGGTTGGTTTGAAATTCCCAAGTAAGCCGCTCTACTTTGTGGCAGAATAAAAAAACTGAACGAAACAATGTTTTTATGGATTTATTTACAGTATGTTTTATTTACCTGAAATGGGAAATTCAGTTTCGTAATAACTTTATTTTTAATTTACCATAGCGTTATTTACACCGTCAGAACACACAGAATACAATTAAGTGTGTGAAATAGAACCAAAATCCTGGACGAGCGTAATCGACTCGATGGTTGATCTCGGGAAAAAATCTTATAAGGACATCGAGTGTAGATACGTCCGTCTTGTTGTTAAGTGGTTGGCGCGGCGCAATTACATCACCTAACATTCCTGAGTTCGATTCCTGGTACGGTGGACGTAAAATATTGATTTTAAAGGCTGTTTTTACTGCAATAGTTTACTGTTTTTGGACTTTTTTATTTTTTTTTGTATTGGAGTTGCATTATTTTTTACCTTGCTTATAATGTACAGGGTTTTTATTTAAAAAAAAAAGGATTTTTTGCAATTAAATTACTTTGAATTTAAGCTAAGTTTTTGGGATCAGGAAGGATATTCTAAAGTAATCAGGAACTCCTCAGCATTTGCTCATGTGGAGAGAAACCACTTGAAACTCTTCAGGAGAAGCCGGCCTGTTGGCAGTAGTCAACAGGCCTTCCGTTCCACTTGAAGAGTGTTTGACATTTTGTTCCCTACTTTGGTTAATTTTATGAATTGCCTTAACAATTTTGACCATGTTTAATACTACCTCTCGTGAAGCGTAGGATTGATAACTTAACTGATGATCAAAATACACTGCATTTGTGTTTGCGAATACAGTGCCCTATGCACCACTGCATACGGAAAGGGGAATGATGATGATGTTGATTATGTTTACCAAACTTTGAACTGAAGGCATTATTTCAATATGATATATACAATACTTTAAAGATAGTCAATAATAAGAATAAGATAGACAGAAATACATTAAATTATTTAAACATATTGCAACAGAGATGAAGAACTTTTAAGAGAAGGTAATATAGAAGTCTAGGCATCTACAGGACTTATGTCCTGTCAAAGGATGGTTTAAGTGGCCACTTTACATACTGTGTAACATTAACCATTCTCCCCATACTTGGACATCAATTCTTTTATCTGTTGATGTTTGTGAAGTTAAAAGAGCTGAAATTGGTCAACCTGGTCCATGAAGAAGTATGGAAATTTAAAAATAACATTGCAGGCGTGGTCTAGTATGTAGGTGAAATAATTCTACTAGATGAATCTCACCCGCATAAATAAAGGTTTCAACACTTTGAACCTTCTAGTTGAACCATTTTGAAATATGGTTCTTGGCTTTAAGAGCCACTTGATACAGGTATTTTGGGGGCCATCGGCCCCGCTCAAAATTTACAGACAGTGATCGTTATATACAAACAATGAATATCATTATTTACATACAGCAATCAGCCAGGAATCACAGGCGCAATGCCAGCGATGCCAGATCCTACACTGGCATTGCGCCTGTGCCGAACCGAGAGCATACCAAATTTGCAAACATTAGGGTCTTATGTTAAAAAACTTAACAATAACACAAGCGCGTTCCGAACGATAAGAACGCCATCTTTTGTCTTAACGAAAAACCTCTCGTCCTTAAGCTAAATAAGCACTGGAAACCCGTGTTTACAGAATTCACAAAATAATGTTTCCAAGTTTTTATAAATTCTTAGATTTATTTTTTCTTAAAACAAGGATGAATAAGTCAGTAATATAAAAAAAGGTATTTATCAATTATCAATTACGAAACAATAGGATGGGTAAAAGCACAAAAAGCCTAACTAAAAGAAAAAAAAAGGCCTTATCAATATTCTACAGACAGGCTTTTTACAGAATTTCAATTACTAGACATAAGGCAAATATACACAAGGACCATTTTAAGATACTTTCACCAAAAGCCTAACAGACATAATGACGGACAACAAATTTACGACACTAGGCAAAGACAAAAAACAATACTTCTGCTATAAAAAAAAAACTGATTACGGACAAAGGCACTATAATTTTCTGGTCTCTAAGCTATACAACTTTGTGAGTATGGATATATCGGTTAGCAAAATGAAAAACAATGTTTTCATAACCCTAGTTCATAAATGGATTACTTAAAGGATAAGACAGGAAGCCGAGGAATATGTTTCATATTATATCAGAATATAATTTTAATTTCTTGAAAATACTTTCCAATTTTATTAATGAAGGTATGTTTAAAAATCATTGAAAAATTTTCTTATTTATTTTGAATTTTTACACAATAGTTGATGTGAAAGTATGTAAATAAGTTTAAATATGGAGTTCTACAAAATTAACACCAAATTAATCAATAGATTAAGAAAACTCTAACTAAGAAATTATTTAATTCCTCATTACTAAGGAATACAATAATTTAGTTTTAGACCGGCAAGTTTCTGTAGGTCATATAACGAGCTAGAAAGGACCCCACAGGAGAGACCCGAGTGGCAGAGGTGCAGAACTTTGCTGCAAACCAATATACAATATTAACCGGAGACAAATACAGTTTCATTGACTGCATCGAGAGAATTTTCCATTCGGTTTTCATTTTTGATTACGTCGCATCATGATGCATATTATATATTGGATATTATGAATTGGTTTATTTAGTCTACCGCGCGTAGCGGTTTTACAAGCCCACATCCTGTGAAAAAGGTCACAAGTAGTCGGATACCAACCATTATTCACATTTTTTTATTAGAGTCCGTACATAACAACTTTCGTTTTATTATTTTTATAATATTACGTAATTGAGAAAGTGCGATAGAACTCATTAATCTAAACCGCTTCGTGTCAAGAATGCCATTTATTGCAATAGAGAGGAAACCATTTTTGAGAAGGGAATATGGAAGTCTAAGACTACAGGGCCTGTGACCTATAATTAGCTGGTGTAAGTGATCACTTTACACATTGTGTGACATTCATTAATTAAATTAAATTGATTATGGATAACTTATATAGCGCCATTTTCGTAATAAAATACCACAAGGGCGCTTTACATGGTGATTCTATTGTTAAGTTAATTTAATTGAAGCTTTTAAATTTGTAATTTAATTAAAATAATTTATTTTGTTGTCACGTGCTACGGATTTATTCAAATGATTTAGAGAACAAGTGGGTTTTAAGTTTTTTCCGAAACATCACTTCACTTTCACAGCCTCGCACCTCTGCTGGGAGAGCATTCCATGCCATAGGGCCTGCGACCGCAAATGCGCGTTCACCAAATTTAGTGCGCTGTTTGCGTAGAGGTATAATAACTTTTCCTCTCGCCGTAGACGTAGCTGATCTAAGCGTGAGACGCCTGTCAGCTAGTTCATCTGGAATGCATAGTTCCCTTAGATATTCCGGAGCCGAGTTGTGCAGTGACTTATACATAAGCCAACAGAGTTTGTATTCGACCCTCTGTGGAAAACGTAGCCAGTGTAGTTCCCGAAGTAGTAGAGTGATATGACTGAACTTAGAGATTCCGAAAATAAGTCTCGCTGCGGCATTCAATACAGATTGTAGGTGAGTCATTTTGTTCATTGGTAGACCTGCATAGATACCATTACAATAATCGACTCTAGACACTACAAACGCATTTATTAATTGACGGGCGGCATCAACCGGCAAATTTTTGCGTATGCATTTAATTTGTCTCAGCTGGTAGAAGCATGAACTTATCGTTCTACTAATTTGAGCGTCAAGAGATAGGTCAGAATTGAGTAAAACTCCCAGTAGTTTAACGGTGGGTAAAGCGGTACTCCCTACATTAGGTAGAGCCGTATCCTGGATCAAATTCTGTCGTCTGGCTGAAGCCACCCACAGTTGTTCAGTTTTTGATGGGTTTAATGTTAATCTGTTTTCAGCCATCCAGTTTCCTATTTTCTTGATGCATCCATCAATTAAATTGACAAGCACACTTCTCTCGCCTGGTTTGCATTCATAACTCTTCCTTTGTTCAAACACTCATTTTTCATCTATCGATTTAGTAAAAGTGCTGAAGCCTTTATTAACTCTTGTGTGGCTGTAATGTCACACTAGTCGACATAAAACTCAATACTTGATATTCTCTTATTTTTTTAAATAATGTTTTTTTTTTTTAATCCTTAAATAGACATTTTTACACTTAATTTGGAAAGTAAAATTTGTATAACTATGCTGGATGTTAATACAAAAATATTTATCCAAGCCTCGCGAAGAATGAATGTGTTAATTCAGTAACACATCTGTATAAGAGAAAGCACGAAGATAGAACTCATAACAAGAAAGACAGAGACGCTGTTCTGTGACGGGTGTTGTGTAAAACAGATTCAGTCTGTTAAAGACAGTGATGGGGTGTGCGTAATATGACCGACCTATTTATGATTTTTAATTTATTTTGTTATAACAGGGCTAAATTATATGTTTGTTTGCATAAATTATAGAAAATGAATTATCAAACTGAACTTTTTTCAAATGTTTAAACTTAAGAATATTCCGTCTTTTACAAGAGGTAACACGATGTTACATCACCGCTTGCAAAGAGATTATTTACTACAGTCTTTTAAAAGTTTATATGGCTGAATTATTTTACTTACAAGGCGACGCCTAAAAAAATTATGGAAAACAGGAATGTGGAAGTCTAGGTACTATTTTAAACAATGTGTAACATTTACCATTCTGCCTATGTTAAAACATCCATTTTTTATCAACTCTTCTCTCTGGTGACTTTTAAAAGTAAAATTGTATCTCATTGTTATACGGGCCCTTGCATAAAAATAGTAATTTATAAAAATGAAAAGGATTTTCATGTGTTTCTTAGTAGGTAAAATAATACGATAAACGTCACCTACAACAAAAAATTGCTCTTTCCCTTAAATAAATACAACAAATCTATGAATTGAAGAAATATGGATGCTCAAACCACGTAGAATGAAGAATATTACACATTTTGTAAAATGATTACATACTTAACCAGCTAACGACGCGCGACGTGTAATAAAAAATTGTGTTGCTTTTCATTGAAAAAAATCTCTTATTGTTTTTATGTATATTTCATTTTTACTTTCTATGTTTATTCATTTACATATGTTTTATTTTTCTTTGAAATACTAGTATTTTACACGTATCTTATTTAAAAAAATATATAAATGGTATATTCTGTAATTTATTTTTGTTCTTCAATTTTTAATTACCGACGATATATTTTCAAATTTGTATTTAAGCTTCAATTTTTATTATTATCGGTATGTTTTCCAATTTATATTTTTGTTTAATTTCTTTATTACTAATGTTATATTTTATAATGTGTATTTGTGGTTCAATTTTTATTATTATCGGTATGTTTTATAATTTATAATAATTTTGTCTCATTTATTTACTATTAATGGCATATTTTCTAATTTATTTTTATGATTCAATTTTTATTATTATTACTTGCATGTTTTCTAATTTATATTTTTATTATTTTTTTCTGAAGTTATTATTATTCTTTGAATTTACTAAGCATCATTTAATGAAATTAAAAATAAAAAAAACACATGAAAAAAATAAGGTCCATCCTAAACACATGAATTTCCTAGCTAGTCGGGACCTGAAACAAATAAACTCTGTACATTTTAAAACTGTGAAATAAATAAATAAATAAAATAAAATAAATAAATAAGTTCTATAAATTCGAGGATTTCTACATCTTTGTTACTAAAACGTTCTTCACTTTAGTTGCAATATTTTTTTCTAAATAAAAATGTATATTGATGTCATTAAAAGTGTTTCAGACGAGTAACTTCTCCATAATGGCAGTTCTTGTGTACGGGAATAAGACAACTAAAACAGGTTTGTTGAAAACATAATTGTAGTATTATGGTTTTTGTTATTTGAATAGCAAAAAAACTTATAATAACTAGTTTATTGAGACATCTACACGCAAACAACTAGAATTATTCTAGTTCACAAGTTTGCATCATTAAAGACGCCATTTGGTGGAATGTTCCACGTTAATTCTTAAAAAGTAACATTAAACTGAACACTAGTTTCGCATAAATTTTATTTACAGCGACAACTTATTCAGAAAAAATAACTTATAAATGTATGCTCATTTAATTAACCAAAAAGTCGAAGGGTAATTTTCTAACATAAACGAGAGAATAGGGAAATATCAGGTTTCATTTTAAAAGGAATAAAAGCCTATAAAATACTGTCCAGTAAAAAAAAAATTGCTAATTATTAGTAGCATAAAAAATACTTTTAAATTTGTAATTTTGAATTCCCGCAAAAACGACGATTTCATTGGCCACGCCCCTAATACGTCACGATTCATGTTTATTGGTTCCTGCCATTGAAATTTGTGTAGAATAATTTCACGAATCTTAACGTCACAACCGTTGTGTTTTTCTAGCAACGTATTTTCATTAAATTTCTTTTTTACATTTATGAATGAAAACATTTCTCCACAATATCCATATTTATTTTGAAAGCACAATTAAATATTCTAAATCCATTTCATATGTTTTTATCGGTATTCGTAGTATGTGATATTTTCCTATTGTGTACTTTTCTTCTTATTTAATTTGTTCAGAATTATACTCCTTAACGGATGTGAATCGTGGCGCCTTGCTAAAATATAAAACAAGACAATCCAGAGATATCCAGGTGCCATTTGATATGTATGTTTGTTCATGTATTAATATTTAATTTTTATTTTTGCTATTATTTAATTTTGTACGTGCTTACACTTTCCACGGGGCCCTTGGCCTCATATAGCTTTGGATACGATATTATTGTTTTTTTTTTTTTGTACATATGTATTTGTATGAATATTTTTTTTTAATTAATGAAAAATTGAGTTTCGAGAATAGCTGAATCTTACAGAATTTTCCTTGTACGATGGTTATACTTTATAAGGAACGTAGACTTTGAAGAATATCATGTAAATTTAGGGTATGTGTAGTTAAGAAATATTGTCTAACTTTGTTGGAACAGAAAAGCTGTTTTTTTTTTCTTTCATTGAGTCAGTCTTTATTCAATAAAATACACACATTATTACAATATAAATACATTTTATAGAAAACAAAGTATTAAAACATATTTTGTCCTGATAAACTATTTAATAATAGTTTGTCATCGGGTGCTCAGACATTAGTTTGAATTAATAATCAAATGAAACAATACAGACATAATACTGTATACGTATAAAACAATGAACATATATTATTTTATTTTTGATGCTTTAAACAATATTATTAAAAAGATTGAAAGAAAAAAAAAAAAAAACTCAACAAAACCAGATAAAAATGGTTTTAAAAATAAATATTTTTTAAAGTAAGAAAATAGAGTTGAATAATACAATTAAAATTAAAGAATAGCCATTTACTTAAATATATTTTAAATATAAGAAAAAATATACACACATATAAATAGTGCGTGCTCATGAATATAATCAAAACACGATAAAAAATAAAACAAAGTAAATCGAAAATTTCAATTCATATCTACAGAAAA
The DNA here is from genome assembly GCF_059751315.1 of Micrasema longulum. Classification (NCBI taxonomy): domain Eukaryota; kingdom Metazoa; phylum Arthropoda; class Insecta; order Trichoptera; family Brachycentridae; genus Micrasema; species Micrasema longulum. Next base: position 42,624 of record NW_028279568.1, on the reverse strand, counting down.
AAATAAAAATAATAAGAAAATTAGAAGTACCCATTTAAATTAAGATCTAAAAAATGAAAATAAAATAAGAAAGAAATAAAAGAAAAGGTTCAAGGTTAAACTAAGAAAATAACAAAAATGTATTCAATGAGAGATTAAAAATGTTTTACATAAATAATATATCAATATAGGAACGTTCTGTCTACTAACCACTTTCGTAATAAAAACATAATTTTATTTTTATTATGACATATTTTCATGTCAAGTGGCAACATATTTAATATTTTTGAAACAATATAATCCAACGTACGCTGTCCATATTTATTTTTTAATTTTGGTACAACAAGGCTATCAACAGATGTAAATCTTTTTAGATAGCTGTGTTCTAATTTACGAGTATTTTTATATATGGAGCTGAACCTGTTGGATAATAATTTTGTTCCATAAAATACCCTTAACTGGTAAAACTTTTAATTTATAATACATGAATGCAGTATCATGTCTCTGATTGTATACATAAATGGGTGCAATTGAAACTGAAAGCGGAAAAAGGTGTAAAGAGCTGAAATTCGCACAACAAAATATTAACGTAAATAAATAAACATTCTTTCTAGGTAAATAAATATACAAGAACTTAATTTTTAACCACCAATTTATATTTTTTTCTACCGGCTGGTTTCAAAACTACACAAGCAAGGGGGGAAAAAATATGAAAATAAAGAATAATTTGAAAAAAATATATGCACAAATGGCAATCATGAAGTTTTGCATTATATTAAATAAATTGTCTATGTTTTATAAATGTATGTGTGTGTATGCGCATAGGTCTATGTACAAGGGTGTGTATGTATATATGTGTGTATTTGTATGTATATGTAAACGTGTGTATGTATATATGTGTGTATATGTATGTACAAATATTTACATATATATACATATGTGTGTATGTATATGTATTAAAATATGTATACGAGTAAGTTTATATTTTAAAGGTATGTGCTTTCTATTAACTTGTAAACTATTATCATGTATCAAAATGTAATTGCCCAGTTTGGAATGGGGTATGTACACTTGTTAGCTGGGCAAAGTGAACATAAAATTAATTTATTTATAATAAAATGTATAAATAAATGAATAAAATAAATTTATTTTATTGTAATGAATAACCACAAAGTTAATGCTTTCATTACACATTTTATAAAAAACTTTTGTTGAAAAAACTACTATCAAGTGGAGGCAATATTGATGGCTGGGACACATGTGCGGCCTCCGCGGTGTAGTGGTCAAGACGCCTGACTCGCGCACGGAAGGTTCCGGGTTCGATTCCCGGCGAGAACACAAAAATTAAAATGTGATTTTTCTCAAGCCTGGTTGTTCTGTAATGTAATTCACCACTGTAATTGGGCCTCTTGGCCTGTTGTGGTGCAAAAAAATGAAATGAAAAAAAAAAAAAAAAGAAACATGCCTTAATCGAATGCTTGCTAATGTCGGAACCGCGGGACACAGATTTGACTTGGAACGACGCGACACTTAGGATTTATCAGCGGACGGAGAAGCCTGGAGGCGGTTTTTGTGAACGCCATACGCTCCAAACCGGGAGCGGACATACAAACCGCATGCATTACAAATAAATGTTCCCGGTGTATGTCAGATATGAACCAGAATTGTATATATATTTTTAAGCATTAAATTGCTAACAATATTTTGAGTTTGTCCAAATTTTTGTAGACAAGGACTGGATTCAACTCCCTGGGGAGCTGTTTATATTAACATATTACAACAGAGATGAAGAATCAACAATCAACTACAATCAACAGATGAAAGAATTGAAGGAATATAGATGTTCAAATATAGGCAGAATGGTGAATGTTACACAGTGTGTAAAGTGGCCACTTAAACCAGCCATTGACAGGTCATAAGCCCTGTAGATGCCTAGACTTCTATATTACCTTTCCTTAAATGTTCTTCATCTCTGTTGTTATATGTTTTGTTGTTATAAAAGTGCACTATTATGTAAATGTTGAAAATTGCAAATAATTGAAGAACTTCTGTAGTAAATAAGTCATGTAAATTACAATAATTATGGATTAACAATACCTCTTTTTAATAATAATTCACGGAGTGATTAAACGGTTTTGGAACATCTAGATGTTATTATAAAACGTATCAAAACACCTTTAAATTACATCCAATAACATCTGTATAAAAAACCCATAAAATTATGCTAGAAAACTGTACTGTGTCTTTAAATGGCTTGTATCTGAGATACTCAATCACCGAACTTTTCACAAGCAAATAAAATGTTTTAAGGCACGAATATTACTCCTTATTAATTAAATTAGTGTACGCTAACTTCCTAGAAATTATTATTCATTCAGTGTTGGAGTATTCGAATTTAAGTGCGATTTTCAGATCATTATTGACTGAAGGTGTATGTAGTCTTTGTAAATCAATCAGATTAGTATTGAGAGAGAAAATTCATTTCAGAAGATGTAATAAGGAAGCTCAATTTTCAGACGAATTTTATTTTAAAAGACAACAAAATATTGAGCTGGATAAACACTCCACAAAAAAATACTTACTGATTAAAAATTTAAATTGTTCTACATTTTTCAAAAAATGCAATCGGTATTATTTATTAATTAACTCAAAACATAACGCGCGTATTTTTTCGCTTTTATAATTTATTTTAAACAAAAAAATAAGAATATCAAACAGAGTTTCTTTATAGTATTCCTTATAATTACATAATTATTGATAAGTAGTATTTTCTCGTTTCCAAGTCCAAACTGCTATTTTCCTTTTATGTTTGTACCTTTTTTACAGTGCAACAGGCCAGAAGGCCTAATTACAGTGGTGAATTTCAACACAGAACAACCAGTCTAGATAAAAATGACATTGGTATTTTACATTTTTTTTTTAAATATTTGAGTTCTTATTATTTACTTAAATATTCAAATTTTCAGACTATTTCCTAAAAGTCGTAAATAACTAATGCTGGAAAAATGGAAATCGAGTTGTGGTAGAGTGGGATTTGAACCTCGAAGCTTTGGCCCGTGAGTCCACAATACTAACACGGGACCACAACCCGGTTCAAATGATTAGTGTTCTCACCGGGAATCGAATCCGGAGCCTTCAATGCGTGAGTCAAGCGACTAAGCCATCACACCACCCAGGCTGCATTGGTTGAATGTTAGCATTTGATTCCATTTATTATATTAGTTTTAAAATTACATAGGTTATAAAAAAATATATTCACCGGCAAGCCGTACCGAATGTTTAGTTAAAGTGTTTTTTTTTTTTATTATTTGATTTTATTTTTAACCATTGCAGTTATGTTATCTTGTTAACAATTTTTTTTTATCAATATTATGAATTATAAGCTAAGATTATATTTATTCATTTATTAATTTTTATAAATGTACTGCAAAAAATTAGTATACATAATTAATTACAGGGAATCTATATAAAACTAATTAATGTAAAATGAAAACGGAGTGTTCTCTGTCTACATCTAACATGGCTCAGCCTGTTTTAAGATGGAGATTTTTTATCTTTAGAGCATAAGTAGTCCTATACTAATAAAACAATAATATAAAAAAGAAAAACTAAAACTACTTAAATATAAATGCCTAGCTATCAAATGTAAGAAATTAAAAACCGTTATTTTACAAATATAAAGTATATATAAGTGCCAAGAATACATGTTACTTAAACATAAATAATATAGTATAATATATAATAAAAAACAAATATAAAGTAATGAAATACATAAAAATATAAATAATATGTGTATAAATTATATGAAGTACTACGTTTTTTGATTTACATAATATATTGATTGTTATCTTTTAGTTTTTTAAGTTTTTCAGGTCAATATTATTATTTTTCGTTTTTTTTATGTTCCAAATCTGCACAATGCAAAGGTCCCATGGATTTGAAATACAGTTAATTTTGTCATAATTGAATTATATATTTAATATTATTAATGTATAAAAATATTTGGAATTTTTTTTTTAGTAAATTAGGCTAAATTAGTGAAAGTACAAAAAAAATCTATTGATGTACAAAATGTTGTAATTTATGTAACATGCATTTTAAAAAATGTTTGAAATGTAATACAGGTACATTACGTAGGTACTGAATAAACCTGGGTCACCTCACTTCGTGCACGATGGGCGTGCCAAAGCTGTATGGTTTACTACGCTTGGTCGCACTTTAACAAAAGTTATCACTCTCATTATTTACACACATTTCAATAGACAATAAATTATTGTTTATGTCCGTTTGAACTAAAATTTTAGATCCTGGTCAACTAAATGGAAAATAAATAATAACGGTAGAAATTACGTCAAAAATATATAATTAAGTAAAAAAAAATGCGTCTGTCTAGCTTAGTAGCAGTTTATGTTGTTAAATGTAGCGGTTGTTATTATTATTAAGCATTTTACGTGATGCAACCAGGAGTTAGAACAAGTATAGAACTTCAGGATATGGAATCCCCAGTATGCCATATATAAGTAGAATAGAAAATATTCAAAACAAATTTATAAAGTACCTTAAATACAAAACCGGTATTTCTTATATATCTACTCTCACTGCCTCCACCTTCCATGGAATCATTTCTCTACAATACCGCAGAGTGTGTGCGGACCAACTACTGCTTTACAAAATTGTGACAGGAATGGTTGACTGTACAGAGCTGCTTGGTTTAATAACAATACATGTGCCAGCCAGGATTTGTAGACGGTACCACCTGTTTCATGTACCAATAAGTAAAACATCGTATGTTAAAAATGCTTTTTTTCGTAGGACTTTTTCAATGTACAATACAAAATTTAAATATATAGATTATACAAACATCACTCTGTCAGATTTAAAATTTACACTAAAAATGTATTATGTAACTTAGTAGACATTATAATAATAAATATGTACATCTCCCCCCCCCCCTCCTTATCCTCTCTTCAGGCATTTTTGTCCTTATCCCGCCCAATTTACAGTAACTTAATGTTCTTAAAATTAATATTTAAAAAATCTTTGATTATTGAGTACTTGAAAATAACATTTTTATATGTATAAATTGTATGTATTTATTTGATATGTAATATATATTTTCTGTACTAACTTTGTATACTATGTGGAAATCTGTTATTAGTTCTGAGTTTATACACTATATCTGTTTGTTTACTAAAAATATGTATGTAGAACTGTTGATTTCCCTAATAAAATAAAATAAATAAATAAAAATAATAATAAAAATAGAAGCGGATAATCATTAAAAAAATACAAATTGAGATAGCATTTTACGTGGAATGAGCATGCTAGAAATTCAGTTCTTTTGGACTCGCTCACGTAAGCCTCAATTACAATGGAAAGGCAGCAGTGTTATCTTCAATTGTCTATTTTTTTATTTATATATTTTATTTACGGCCTAAGCCAATTACAACAGTTATGTGAAGAAAAATGTGTTCAAGAAACTGAACAAAAAACATAAAACTATCTAGCAAAGACAAACAAGGGCAATAAAATAATAGTTACAAAATATACATAAACATGATAAACATATTATAGGACTTCGAGCTAAACCTGTATGAAAAAATAAGTATATATAGTTTTATCAAAATAAAGGTATTTAATTACTAAAAAAATACTAAAATTTTTCGTACAAATATACACATTTTCTTCAAAAAATTCGGTGTTTCTTTATAAAAAAATCGAAGATTACTCTGGTACCTTCCCACTGTAGTGCGGGCCGTGGACCCCGATTGCAATGGGAAGTTAACATTTTTGTCAATCTTTTTAAAGTTCGAGATTAGCGGAAATTGAATAATCTGCTTTCGTTCCATACTTTTATTTGCTTTTTATATATCTTGATGTTTTAATGTTTTTTCACTATGCATTTTTATATTATTAAATTAAGTACTCACTGTTATTTGGCATATTTTTATTACTCTCATTTCTTACTACGGTACAAAGTTAGTTTCTAGAAACCATATCTCAATTATCATTTCAATTATGTTTTGTTTTTTTTTTTCTATTGATTTCAATGATACTATTATTTTGCATAATTGATTATGTATGAATCTAAATCTGTATAATTTGTATTTTAATATTTATTTCTGATTTTTTTTTTTACATTGTCTTCTTTGGAATTTTATTATTTATTATTTGATACATTGTTTTTTTCTGGATTGTTATTTTATTGCATCACATTTCATTATAATTTAATTAAATTAATTTAACTATGTATTTTCAAATGTTAATAATTATGGCTTAATTAGTTCACGAATATTTAAACGAGTGTAGTTTTGAATGAATAAATAAATGAATCCTTAATTTTATCTAGAAAGAAAATTTTTGTGCATGAAAATTAGAATATATTTTTTTTCCTTCTTAACAAACAAAGATAACTCTGTTAACTTCCCATTGTTATCAGAGCCCTGGTTCCCGATGGTTGTATTAGTGGAAAGTTTACGTGTATTTTTAATTTTATGTTCAAAGTAAAAAAAAGTACTTCTGTTTGAAAATAGAAAATGTTTTTTTTTTATTTTAAAACATGTTAAATTACACGTTACTGACAAAAATACTTCAAATTATCATACTAATATTCATATTTTTATAAATAAATATAAATTTAGTTTATATCGTCTCTATATGTACTTATAAAGATAGCGTTTGTAATTGCCCCCAGATCTTTAATTAATTAAATAAAGTTAATCTAATTATCTGTAAAATACATAAAATATTTATTGATGATTATGATAAAATTATAAATAAACTTATCAATGAAACTTCTTGGTTTAATTTTACTTTTTATTATTTTGACCAACGAGCGCTTTCGCATAAGAAGGTATCTTTAAGATTGGTGAACTGTTTACAACATTTACAGTTTTTATACTATTCTTAACATATTTTGGAGATAAGATCAACTAAGTATTTTAACAGGGGACAGAAACATAAATATTTACAATTAGTTTGCTAAACAGTTCATTTTTGGGAGTTTTTGAACCGAAATTGGGATTAAGCTTTTATTATTTAAAAAGTGGGAAAAGAACACATTGCGAAATACAACAGAGTGAGAAATACACATTTTAACAGATAAAATTAGCATAATACTTCATTTTTGACAGAGAAGTTTACATACCTATAGATACATGACGAAATATTTTACGATACATACTTAGATAATACATTGTTAATGGAATGAAGTTATTCATTTTGATAGTTAATTTTATGTCTTGAAGATGCCTACTTAGGCAAAACCGCTCGTTGGTCTTAAATAATAAAAAGTAAAACTAAACCAAGAAGTTTCATTGATAAGTTTTTTATAATTTTATCATAATCATTAACTTTGGAGATTTATCAAGAAATATCAACAAAAAACATCAATATTAAAATATTTTTAAAAATGTATTTTTAAAACACGTTTAATTATAGGTTGACGAAGAAGTAACTTAACCCTTTTGTACAAATTTACACACTTTCGTAAACAAATCTCTCTCTCCTAACTCCCCATTGTGATCGGGGCTCTGTCGCAACGACCGTATTGAAGATGAGATCGTCACAGCACATTTCACATTTGCGTGCGCCATTGGCACAAGGCCTGCCAACTGGTAATCACAAACAATAATTATCATCGCAACAAAACAATACCGCAACCTTGGATGCTTGTAAAAATGTATTTTCTCCCGAGGTAGGCCGCTTTTCGAGTTAAAGCAAATGTGATGAATTATTTAAATAATAATCCAGGACAAAAGCAACAAGGATGATTTGCAACAGATAGTCTCTAGAATGTATGATGTATGCCTGGAGAGCGAATTGGCGATGAACGAAAGTAAGTCAAAAGTGATGGCATTTGAAAGGGATAGTGAGGTTACTGACTGCATAATAAATGTAAACAACGAATGTCTCGAGCAAGTAGAAAAATTTGTGTATCTGGGAAGCATGTTTTCAAGAGATGGAAGAGTAGAAAAAGATGTTGAAAGAAGAGTGAATGCGGGCAACAAAATGAACGAAGCACTAAGCGCAGTAATTTATAATAAAAATATGCCAATCGAAGCTAAACTGGCAGTTCACAACGGAGTTTTAGTCCCAACACTTATGTATGGAAGTGAAACATGGAACTGGCAGAGGAAGGATTGAACGCGGTCGAAACGCGATCTCTTAGACGAATGTGTGGGAAATCAATGTATGACAGTGTTACGAATGATGAAATCAGGCGAGAGTGTAAATCTGAGTCAAGTATAATTGATAAGATTAAGAAAGGGTCTCTGAGATGGTTTGGTCCCGTAGAACGAATGAACGACGAAAGAATGGTAAAACAAGTATATATGGCGAAAATGAACGGCCACGTGAGACGAGGACGACCGAGGAAGACGTGGCATGATCAGATAAACCAAAATCTTAAGTCTGGTCATGTCAAAAGCAGAGAGAACCGAAGGGCATGTATGACAAGATGTATGAATGTGGAGGAAGTTAGGAATGTATGCCAGGATAAACGTGTGTGGCGGTCCATTCTCTCTGCCTACACCTACGGGGAAATGGCGTGATGGTAGTAGTAGTAGTAGTAGTAGGACAAAACTCTTCGCTCAGTAATTCTTGGGAAATCATTTACTGGGGTAAACGAAACGAGTGGGTATTGTTTCCTTTTGCCGCCTTTTGCGAAGGAATTCGCCGTGTTCTGGTCACGTACGAGCAGCTGGCCATTCGTCAACATTTGTAAAACATATTTTGCATTTTATCGTTCTTCGTAGTGAGTTGTATAGGAATCAGCAGAAATTGGCCGTCTCTTAGTAGAGCAGTAATGTAGCAATATTTTTTGTTAATGGAATAGTGAAGGGTTGGCGGAATTTCAAACAAACAAACCATCACGCCGTTTCCCCGTAAGGGACGGCAGATATGATAGAACGCCATATCAGTCTATATTTGCATACATACCTCGCTTCCTCTACATTCATACATCTTCTCATGCACGCACGACGAGTGTTTCTACTCTTGACATGTCTTTCTCGGTCTTCTTTGTTTTCTGCATCCATCAGCATTCGCATCGTAAATATATCCTTTTTGCCGTATTTTCACTGTCCATTCGCTCTACATGTCCAAACCAACGCAGCACCCCTTTCTTGATTCTGTCGACAGTGCGTGTCTCAGCCTTGCACAGTTCACGGATTTCGACATTTGTGCACCTATCATACATCGAGGGATCGTTCCACGTCTTTCTCGTTTTCTGTATCCATCCACATCCTTTTGGCCGTTCATTCGCTGTCCATCCGCTCTACATTTCCGAGCGGAATTTAAAATTTAATCTACGTCGTAAATAAAAGACAGAAAAACCAAGAATAAAATAAGACTGCCGAAATGAAAAAAACACATTTTAAAACTTTCGTTACATGGGTTTAAATAAATTATACGATGAGTAGCAAGAGGAATAAAAAAATTAGTTACACTGAATACGACGTTTTAGAGCTGTTATTTTTTTTATATTACAAAATAAATTGAAATAGGTTTATTAAACTTTCCAGAGCTATTAACATTTTACAACAGAGATTAAGAACATTCAAGAGAAGGCAATAAAGAAGTCTAGGCATCTACAGGGCTTATCACCTGTCAATGGCTGGTTTAAGTGGCCACTTTACACTCTGTGTAACATTCACCATTCTGCCCATATTTGAACATTCTTCTATATTACCTTCTCTTAAATGTTCTTCATCTCTGTTGTGAAATGTTAATATAAACAGCTCCCCAGGGAGTTGAATCCAGTCCTTGTCTACAAAAATTTGGACAAACTCAAAATATTGTTTCCAGAACTACTTTAACGAAGAGTATTATTATTATTAGTAATATTGAAAGCATCAACTTTGAAGTCAAATATTTTACCAATGTTAGTAAATAATTTAATTTAATCATTTACGCACTTTTCTGGGTCTACCGGTTTCGACACGTACTCGTCCTGACAAAGTTGATTTAAAAAATCGATAAATAGATATTTACGATTTTTATTTACTAACACAACAACAACAACAACAACAACAAACCATCACGCCGTTTCCCCGTAGGGGTAGGCAGAGAGGACAGAACGCCATAACACTCTATCTTGGCATACAGACCTCGCTTCCTCTACATTTATACATCTTCTTATGCACGCACGCCGATTATTCCTACTTTTGACATGTCCATCTTCAAGTATTTGACGGACTTGATCGTGCCATGACTTTCTCGGTCTTCCTCGTTTTCTGCATCCATCAACATTTGCATCGTAGATCCTTTTAGTCGTTCTTTCGCTGTCCATTCGCTCTACATGTCCAAACAAACGCAGCACCCCTTTCTTGATTCTGTCAATAATGCATGTCTCAGCCTTACACACTTCACGGATCTCGACATTTGTTCACCTATCATACATCGTTTTACCACACATTCGCCTGAGTGATCGCATTTCGACAGCATTCAACCTACTTTCATCATTATTTTTCCAATTCCATACTTCACTCCCATACATTAGAGTTGGACATTTAATAAAGCGAATAATCATGTATATTTTTCGTTGGAATATATACAGGGAATATGCATAGTGGTGTTATATTATATTTTTTATGCAAAATTAATTTTATCATAAAATACATACTCTACGGGTTTAAATTAATATAAAATTATATGCGTGATTTGAATTTCAATTACAGCAGGGTTGTTATTTGGAAAGATAGCGATTTAAAATTGATCAAATAATTACAAATATAATTCTAGCATATTACAACGTAATAGAAGGTAATATAGAAGTTTAGGCATTTACAGAGCTTATGACCAGTCATTGACTGATTTAAGTGGCCGCTTTACACACTGTGTAACATTCACCATTCTGCCCATATTTGAATATCTATATTCCTTCGATTCTTTCATCTGTTGATATTTGTGAAGTTAAAAGAGCTGAATTCGGTCAATCTGGTCCATGAAGAAGTTAGTATAGAAATTGAAAATATAACATTGCAGGCGATGCTTAGTATGTAGGTGAAATAATTCTATTATATGAATCTCACCCGCCTAAATAAAGGTTACAACACTTTGATACTTCTAGTCGAACCATTTTGAAATATGGTTCTTGGCTTTAAGAGCCACTTGATACAGGTATTTTGGGGGCCATCGGCCCCGCTCTAAATTTACAGACAGTGATCGTTATATACAAACAATGAATATCATTATTTACATACAGCAATCAGCCAGGCATCACAGGCGCAATGCCAGCGAAGCCAGCTCCTACACTGGCATTGCGCCTGTGCCGAACCGAGAGCATACCATATTTGGAAACATTAGGGTCTTATGTTAAAAAACTTAACAATAACACAAGCGCGTTCCGAACGATAAGAACGCCATCTTTTGTCCTAACGAAAAACCACTCGTCCTTAAGCTAAATAAGCACTGGAAACCCGTGTTTACAGAATTCACAAAATATTGTTTCCAAGTTTTTATAAATTCTTGGATTTATTTTTTCTTAAAACAAGGATGGGTAAAAGCACAAAAAGCCTTACCAAGAGTTGCCAAAAAAAGGCCTTACCAATACTCTACAGACAGGCTTTTTACAGAATTTCAAGTACTGGACATAAGGCAAATATACATAAAAACAATTTTAAGATACTTTCACCAAAAGCCTAACAGACATAATGACGGACAACAAATTTAAGACACAAGGCAAAGACAAAAAACAATACTTCTGCTATAAAAAAAAAACTGATTACGGACAAAGGCACTATAATTTTCTAATCTCTAAGCTATACAACTTTTTGAGTATGGATATATCGGTAAGCAAAATGAAAAACAATGTTTTCAAAACACTAGTTCATAAATGGATTACTTAAAGGATAAGACAGGAAGCCGAGGAATATGTTTTATATTATATCAGAATTTAATTTTAATTTCTTGAAAGTCCTTTCTAATTTTATTAATGAAGGTATGTTTAAAGATTATCAATAACTTTGAAGTTAAAGAGCTGAAACATTTATTTATGCGGGTGACATTCATCTAATTGAATTATTTCACCTACGTACTAGGCAACGCATAAGCCCTGTAGATGCCTAGACTTCTATATTACCTTGTGTAAAATGTTCTTCACCTTTGTTGTAATTTGTTGATCTTAATGACTCCCTAGTGGGCGAAATCTAATCTTTTGGCTACAAAAATATTGTAACTGGACATTTGTTAATGCAGATTTTTTTTTCACAAAACGCTGAAAAATCCAGCGATATATTTAAATATAACTGTTGAATTAAAATTTTGCATTAAAACTTCCAACGATATATTTACATATAACTGTTGCAATTGGCTTAGGCTTAATACACAATAATAAATAAATAATTCAATATGCCTAAAAAAAGGATACAATAAATCAAATTTAGTCATCTATCAACATAATTATTATTCCAATCAGTTTTGCTCTACTGTGTGTTAACATAACTTTTGTCTGTTTTTTTTTAATTAAAAAAAAATGCATTTAAACTGATACCGTATTTGAAAGAAAATTGTCTGTTTTACAAGACATTTTGTTTGCTTTTACGTAAACAGTGTAAACGCATATTATTTTGTTTTATTACAATCCTTCAAAATAATACGTCAAGTAGACGAAAGTGAGCATTTTTGACAACTCTTTCTGTTCGCGTCCAATCGAGGGAATAAAAGAGAAAATATCACTCAATAATTAATTGACAATTTTGATAGAACGCTGAAAGAACAAGTTGTTGAAAGTACACTTTTTTACTTGTTCAGTAACACCGCAACTATGGATTATTATGCAGACTTCAGTACAAAAACTACGACTTTTTGCGATTGCGAGTCCAGTATTTAAAAAAAGTGTATTAAATTAAGTTAAAAACCCGGTACAAGTATCGAATTAAAACTCAATCAAGTTAAAACCCAACCACATCAAATCCATAAAAAACTATTGTCGTTAATAGTTTGCATTGAAAAACATTGCTACATTATATTTTTAAAACAGATTGTCAAGGATAACGTTCATCACATCAACTTTTATTTTACTATCGGTTTTGAGATGAAACCGTCTTTCCGTCAGGACTAACACTAAAATACAAATACCACTATACTCTAAACAATTGCACAAAAATATAAAGCCAACGTGCTCATAAGTCACATGATGTCAGAAACTAACACCAAATACACTGTTTATAATTTTAAAATAGTTTAATCTTGTGCGAACAATAGTTGAAAAGGGGAGGGTATGGAGAGGAGTATGAATTTACTAGGAACTAGGTGTTATATCGTATAAAGGGCTATATTGAAAGGTTATTTGACTATTGATTGTATGCTAAAGTGAAATATTTCCGTATAATTATTTTTTAAACTTTTGTAATTTTTTAGTAAGACTAACACCAGCATCTATATTAAAGTCATGATTTAAATTGGTTATGTGATTTGCGGATTCGGATGAGTTTATTTATTTAATTATTTATTTATACTTCATGTACCTACAATTAAAAAACACTTTGCAGAACTTATTGCTAAAAGCAATATTTTCAAGCAAATCATAAAACAGACTCGTCTAAAGAGTAGGTGGTCTAAAATTGTAATAAAAAACAAAGTATACATCAAAAGATACATACATGAAAAAACTAACAGCGGTTTTTTAACGGGAAGATAAGGCTTGCACAAATAAACTTAAATAAAAAGTACATTATTTCAAACGTATTAAAGAACGACGAATGTGGTATCAGTTGTGGAGGCAGCTCATTTTTTTATACTTTAACATGAATATAAAAACTTGAATATGCGTGTTACAGTAATTAGTGTCTTGACGAAGAGACGGGCCCGCTTCAAAACTGGTAGACATAGAAATGTCGGTAGGTAATACGTAAAATATTTACTTACATTTATTGATAAACATATGTTTGGAAACAGGAATTTATTTCGAGGTACCGATTATAAAAAAAACATATGATATCCCATTCAATAATGATTCGCAAACGGAATACCAAATTACGCATATGTACACACATGACAATATAAATATATTCTAGCTATACCAAAGTAAAAGAGAAATATATTTATCAACAAAACACTTTCATAATAAATATGTATATAAAAACCTCAGACTTTACCGTGTAAATATTACTATGAAAAAATTAATTATACTAATAATAATAATAATAATAACTCTTGTTATTATACCAATACTTTTGCTTTGATAATCAAAATCTTATAAGCTGAATTATAATAAAAGACGAGTGATACTTCAATCCACAAATTTGGAATATCCAGTGACTGGTTTCACCGCTTTCGCGACATCTTCGAGACTGGTATCTTTATTGAGGATTTCAATGTATATATACAAAACAGAGGTAAGGATAGATAATACAAAATCAAATTAAAGTAAATTAAATAAAGTTATTTTTATCTTACGGATCATTATCAAATTTTTTCGGGTTAACTAATGAGTTGATTAAATGCTATTTTAATGAGTTTAAGTATTTTATTTTTAGTGTCCCATACTGAATTTTGTTAATTAAAGTAAAGTAAACTGTTGACTAAAGTATCACTCTTTTATTTATATAATACATAACAATGAACTCCCATCAAGAATTTTCACTTACAAACTTAAATGTTTTTTTTATTTTTTTATTTATTTACAATTTTAAAAAACCCGTTAGGGTTACATTAGAAATTTAATATTGTCTAGTCATTTTATGTCTCGTCTAGTCTAGTTAGTTCAGTCATCATGTGCTTTTTCAGATTGATTTTAAATTTGTCTCCATTAAAAGTTTTCAAGTAGTAAGGTAGGTCGTTGTAGTGTTTAAGTCCATTATGTAGTATTTTTGACTGTCCTGTGTTTGTCTTTGCTTTTTCAATATGATAGTGTTTTTGTTGTCTGGTGTTATATTTATGTATGTCAGCATTTTTGACTAATATTATGTCGTCGTCTTGTATGTTTCCCAGTGTTATTTTGTGCACAATTTTTAAGGTCTCAATTTTAGTTAAGTAGTTTATGTCAAACTGGTGTGTTTTTTTGTACAGTTCAGTCGTAGAGGTCAGGTAGGGTAGGTTGTATGTTAGTTTAAGAATTTTATTTGGTTGTCTTTGTATTATAATACCATAAAACTTTGTTATTAGTTGAAATTGATAGCAACAGATATTATTTTAATGTATTCTCTTTTGTTCATAAAATGATTAATGGATATTCCTCAAAAGAGTTGACTAAAATGTATTTTTTAATCACGATATGAAACTAGAAATAAAAATTAAGTAGGGCAGCCATTTTGCAAGAAGACGAAGACGCAGAAGTCGTTGATGCACCGAGCTGTGCATTTATATTATAAAGAAATACTATTTGAAATACGAGAGGACTTTTTATAAATTTTTAAATGTCAGGGAAAAAAACATGTATGAAGCGGATTAGTTAGCTCTTAAATAGAAATTGTATTAAAATTGTGTTTTTATTACAATGAATGATTTTGCGGATGAATGTCATTGTATTCGGTTTTTTTCAATCGCTACGTGTCAGTTCTTTTAATTCATTAAAAATCAACTTAACCCTTGCTTACCTGTTTTTTTTTCGGGATTATTCTTGGATCTTCGTTTTGTAAAATGATTGATTTGTTTCTAATTTGTCGTGGTTTGAAAGTCTAATGTGCTGCTGTGGTTGGTGTGTGGTTCAGTAATTGTGCTGTCGGTGATTTTGCATGAACATCAACAAATCTTCCGGTTCTAATGTGCTGCTGTGGTTGGTGTGTGGTTCAGTAATTGTGCTGTCGGTGATTCTGCATGAACATCAACAAATCTTCCGGTTCTTCCCAAAATGAGGCACTTCAGCCCAACGGGAATTTGGATACAATAAATGTTTTCTTGCGCACGGTAAAAATTGGAGCATTGGAGCAAAAGTACAAAAAGTACCAAAAGTGTGTTATAAGTATGGTAAAAGAACTCTCAAATATTTAGTACCTAGCATTTTTAATTTATTGCCGAAAGAACTTAAATTTAACTCGCATTGTAGCAAGAGCAAAATGAGAAAGTGGCTACTCGATCAAAAGTTTATATGTGAATCGTAGCTTATAAGTAAATATTTTAAATATTCATATATTTTCTTGTATTTATTTTTTTTTTTACATATTATCATTTGTATGTATATACATGTATATTCTGAACATCTCGGCTGTTAATTTATATCTGTTATTCATTGTTATTATAAATGTAAATTATATTATATAAGTTAGTTTAAATAAAATCTCCACCAACAAGCTACAGAAACTGTCTTGGTGGAATTTTAGTTTTAGTAAAAATATAACAACTGAAATTGTAAAAAAATATAAAAATGTATAATTATATTATTTAAATAAAAAATAAATTAAACTTAATTAAGTTTAAAAAATATTTAGTAAAAACGAACTACTTTGAACGACGCCACTAGTTCATACGAATCAACCAATGATACAAGAGTTATGGAAGATTTCCGGTTTGATTGCCGTCAATGAACCAATGGGCAGAACTGATCGAGAATAAGCGGAAGAGAACCCTGACGTCACGCATGGAGTTATTTTAGAAATACAAAACTGTGCGCTGATAATACGATGTATAAAAATTGAAAAAAAAAAATTTGGCTTATTTTAATAGTCTATTAACAAATAAAAAAAACCATTGAACTTCTTCGTGTTTTGATCTCTGAAATCTTTTTCGTTACCACCTCAGTGTTGTGATGTGATAAAATGTAAGTTTCAAGTGTACATGTTTATGTGGTTTAGAAATGTTGATAATTAATAAATAGTAAAAACTTACATAAAGGAAAAGGGAGGAAGGTTTAATGTAGAAACTATTAAAAATTCTTTCTCTGTGGCTAAGTTAAATTAAAGTATAACGTTTATATTTGAAGTACTAAAAGTAAAAGTACGAGTAAAAGAACATATAAGATGCTTAAATAATAATAATTTTTCTGAATTCGCAAATCATCTGATAGAAAATAATCATAACTTCAATAAAGACACTGGATTAAAAGTACTTCACGTTGAAAATTAAATATTAAAATTAGACACCTTAAAAATTAAAAAAGCAGTTCATAATAAGAAAAAAAAAAATAATAACCAAATAAACTATATTTCTTTTAGTCTTCTGTCTAGCTTCGAAAATATTGATATCAAATTACGACCCTTGTATAAAAAAAAAGACTTGAGTTATTAGGTCCACGTGTAGTATTTGTGGACATGATAATAATAAAATAGGAATTAATTCATTAGTTACGCAAACCTAGATGAAGAAGCTTCTTTGCTTTAAAACCGGTCGGTGGAAAAAAAAATAATAAAAAAATACAGGTTAAAAACAAAGTTGTTTTATTTTTTTATTTTATTAAATTAAAGTTGTTTAATAACATGTAATAAACGGAATTAATTCGATGATTATGAATCAAATAGTTTGGTGACATGTATGAAGGGCGTAAGAGTAATTTTTTTTTTCAAAATAATTGAAATTGATTGCATATTATTATTTTTTAAATATCATAGAGGAAATAAACTTTTGTAGTTGAATTCAATACAAGTAATATTGTAAAAATATTTAATAGTTTTTGCTATCATTTGTGTTTGCAATATCGCTTGCCCAATGCAACAGTGAGGTAAACCCGAAATTTCAGATTTTGAGATACACATGCAAAAGTTACGTTAGTAAATTAATGTTTTCAATTAATGCAATTTTTAAGTTAGATAGTTAACCTTTCAAAGTTTTAACGGTTCGAACCGTCAGTAGGGTCGCAGAGATTCACATCTCGCTGGAGGGTGTGATTCTATTAAATGCTGCGAATGCCCAGTTGCATTCCATCGGCAGCACTACTGACTAGTCCAACTCGTTAGCGTCCACGTCGCGAACCCCTGGCAATGGGATCACACTCATAACTCATAGCAGATAAAGAGAAAATAATAGGCGAGTTTCTGGTGCCTCCAAACCAGAACCAACCAGCTAAGGGAAGGTAACTTCGACAAAAAAATCCACCGGAAAAGGCAACAGGGAACTACTCTGGTCATCTTTTACCAGGAATCACGATGGCGAGCATCCAACAAGCAGTTGTCCTGGCCTCGGAGTAGCGCAGGACCGAGATGCTTTCGCTGTTGTGATCATCAACGTCAGTCGGGGCGACCTGATAAGGCACCGCAAGAAGTTAACGTATCAGTCAAACCCTCTGCACTCCTCAAAGTATTATATAAGAATATGTTCTTTAGAGATGTGTCACTGTTGCTTTGGACTAGCGATATGGTAATGAAGAAGCATGACAATATCTGACATAGGCTCGCGATATATTTTTTTAATCTCACAGTGGAAGGGGCTATAAAAGCAGTAGAGTTCAATTCAAATAAAATTGCTGTTTACGAAATTATTTAAAAAAAATAGTTTCTCGTTTCACTGCTCTGTGTACCAATAGGTTCGAAAAGGGAAGGCGATGATGATATTGTTTATAATGCATGTGTTCTGGGGGTTAAAGGGTTACGTCCGCTATTTATGGGTCGCCAGGTAAGGGGTTAAGTGCCTTCGCAGGTACAACTGTCAAATAATAACAAAATACAGAATAGCGTTTCGCTTGAATAGCAAAATGAAAGCAAATTAGAAATTTCCCGTGCAAATGATATCGACGAGTGCCACAGTATATTGGTTGCGTGTCGTCTCGTTCTTCCCGCTTTGTTAGGTGTGGGAGAGAGCAAGACGGAGAGCGATCTAGAGCGAGAATTGACATGACTCCGACCATTACAATGCCCTCAGTACGTGCCACAGAGGGCCGAATTACAAAACGACCGCAACAGACACTAAACGGAGCCTTATTACCCCACCAGGGCTCCGATTACAATAAGAAGTTAACAGTTATCTTCAATTTTATCTACAAAGTAAAATTGAGATCTCTGTGTGAAAAATGGAATATGCACTTTTTCCCCCTAAAAGTGTTCAATTTCAGGTTACCGATGAAGATATAAAATTCGTAATTTTATACATTAATTTCGATTTAACTTTTTAGACAGTCGAAGATAACTCTGTTAACATACCATTGTAATCGGGGGCCTGGTATTTTAATTTGTTAACCTGTGTTCGTACCGTGTGCGTTTACAACACATCTCTTGGGTGGCCATGTCTAAATTGCATTAAAAATATAATTTCATCATCATCATTCCCTTTCCGCACCTAATGGTTCATAGGGCACTGCATTAGTCCACCAATCACAGCGTAAATTGATCATTTTTGTTACATGAAGGTAAGATGATCAGTTTTACGCTTCAGGTACCAGTCCAGGGACTATGAAATATTCTAGTGTAAAAAACACGCCTTTAAATAAATTTTTCACGTCAACCATGTCGGGAATCGAACCCAAAACCTATTGACTGACCACTTTACCACGAGGCCGACTATAATTTTAGTTTACGCTCATTATATTTACAAAACATTTTATTTAATTTTAGTTTAGGTAATTGAGAATAAGCGATTTAATTAAAATTTACTAAATGTTATTAAATATTTGGATATAACCACTAACAGACTTTTGTATGTATACCGGTTTCGAAACGTACCCGCCTCTTTGTCAGGAGACCAATTAAACTAAAATGCAAAACCCACTATACACCTTCACCATAGTTAAATGTAAAACCAACACGACATGCATTTTAAAGGGCAACCCTCAAATGCACTGATTAGTTTATAAACATATGTTGTAGGAGAAATAGTTGGATAAGAGGGAGGGAAACTATTTATCCCACAATATAAAATCTTCATAACCTAATCAGTGCCTGTTTGTCCTAATCAGTGTACGTGCTTATTAAAATACTGGTCGTGTTGGTTTAATATTTTTGTGCAACAACTATGGTGAAGGTGTATAGTGGGTTTTACATGTTGGTTTGATTGGTGTCCTGACGAAGAGACGGGTAACCGAAAACCTAAACCGGTAGATATAGAAAATATGGACATGGCGGCCTCTGTGGTGTAGTGGTCAAGACGCTTGACTCACACACATAAGGTTCCGGGTTTGATTCCCGGTGAGAACACAAAAATTAAACGTGATTTTTCTCAAGCCTGGGTGTTCTGTGATGTAATTCACTACTGTAATTGGGCCTCCTGGCCTGTTGAGTGCAAAAAAAGGTCTGCAAGTGGTTATAAATACTCGTATAAATATTTAATAACATTTAGTAAAACGTTTGACAGCAAAGTTAATGCTTTAAGTATTAATAATTCAAACTTATATAATTAGTCAGATGCCAAGAAGATGCGCGGCAGGCGTCAGGATGAAAGGCGAGAAGGAAAAAGTCAGGACTTTTCTTTACAAAAACGTATACTTGTATTTTCTCTCTGGATTATTACACACTGTCCACGTTACGTCACTTTTAAGTGTCCCTGTCTTTTTTTGTTCTGTAAATGGTACGAGTATTTTGTAGGAGTTAGGACCGTCTGAAAACCCCGAAAAGCGTATGGTTTTATTTTCTGTCTTCGGACGTAAAGTAAACAAATATGAGAACTATTTTTGAAAAAAGCAAAATGAGCCGATACAGAAAATTTATTTCCGATACTTTTATAGAAATGTAAATAAATACGACAAATTTTAGGGTGCGGAATAAAAATAAATGAATCAAAAATCTTTGCAAAAGACATGAAATTCGATTTTTTCAAGTTGAATTTATACAAATAATAACACGGCGTTATAGATAACTATTACCTTCACATTTTTACACTGAGCTCTAATATAACATTTTAACATTACACGATACTTTGAACGAAGTAAATCTTATCATTTTCTTTGGCGAACTGGGGTAAGTTGACGACATGAGAAAGTATTCAAATTAGCTGTTCATAATTATACTACTAAATAAATCAAATCCATTTATTACAGTTTTTATTAAAAAATAATGCTGACTGAGGCGACTGTCTTTTGCTCATTTTTCCATCACTTTAAATCAATTCTCTCGCTGATAGCGTACTAAATAAGTTCTTTGCAGGTGGTTCAGTAATTCAGTATTGTGTAAATTAAAAAAAAATAAGGAAGAAGAAAAAATCACAAATACACAATCAACACCAGATCAGGACTGCTCCAGGCACTTCCACGACTGCAGCCATCTGCTTTTTAGCCACATCTGAGGAGATGGCAGACAAATGTGGAACTGAAGATGGTGATTGCAATACTCAATGATGAGGGAAGTAAAAAATACAAATTTAATACAAGACAAACTTTTCCGTTTTGGTGATTTTCAAGTTTTAGCATCCTGCTGAATATTCAAATAAAAGTTCATATTGGAAATAAAAATTCTAGTTTACAAAAGCGTCGGATTTTTTAAACTTTTGGTTTGTAATCTAGAGCCTGGACTGCTATTCTAACCACTCTCGATTTGCATAGTAAATACGCGCTATAAAAGTGTTTTCTATGGCTACGAGAGCGTTTAGAATAGCAGAGCTGGGCTTCGATTGCCATAGGAAGTTAGCAGAGTTATCTTCGATTGTTCATAAAGAAAAATTAAATTCATGTACAAAAATTGTACATCTGTATTTATTTATTTTACAGAAACATACAGTCAACAATGATTAAATGACATAATAAAGATACGGTTTAAAGACAGACCAGCGAAGTTTCCAAATAAAAATCATTAAATTATGATAGATTTTAAAATTTATGCGTGCGTAAATATGTGTAAAAGGGTGTGTATTTTTATGAGAGTAATGCATTATTGTGTGTATTTGTTTGAGAGTAAGTGTTCAGGTGTGTGTAAGCGTGTAAGCGTGTGCATAATTAAAAAGCAAGTGGGAGTGTATCGCAGCCAAATAGGATTTATCAAAAAATGGAGAAAATAACAAAAGGAACGATAAAAGCAAGAGTTTTAGGCATAATTAGTGCTGCAGACTGGCAGAAAAGTATCTTCGTCGGTAACTTGTAAATAAATAGGTTTTTAAAAATGTGATTAGTTAGTAACTTCCCTTCGTAATACGGGCCCTGGTGTTCATTTTACAGTGCCCTATTCACCATTAATTGGAGATAAGAAAAACGGTTTGATTTGACATGTTACCAATACACTCCGTTAAATTAGCATTTTAAGCAGCGTTACACGACAATTTATGGTATAGGAACGTGTTAAAGAGACATTAAAAAAGAATACATACTTACGTACTATGTTCACAGGATAGTGTTGAGTAATTCTCATGTATTGTGTATTCATTATGGATTCCGATACTAATCGGTGAAAAAATGTCATCGTGCATACATACATACACATATACGTATATACTATGCACACTCTTGTACAAGTGAATGAGAATGTGTGCGTGGTCTTCATGCACACGTATCAATAACTCGAAACATTTCAATAAGAAAATTATCGCATTCTTAACACGACCCGGCTAATTATTAAGACTTAGGTCAGAGGGAATACTCGACAGAGACGATACAAAAGTTTTAAATGCTTACTTTGAGTGCAAGATATTTATCAAATTTAATTTTGCAGGGTCATTACTGGCAATTTTATCGCCCACGATTCCACTCGTACCCCAGTAAAAAAAAATTTTTACAGCCACTGAGGTAAAATTTAATAGAGATGATGATTCAAGAACGATAAGTTCCAAAAATTTTGCCCGAAACCAAAACTGCGCTGTAAACTGGCCGAAACCGAAACCGTAAAACCGAAAAACCGAAACATCGGTCAGTCACTAATAATCATATTACTATTACGCATTATTTAATTTTTTTTTTATTATTTTTTTTTTTTTTACAATATAAATAAGAGGTAAAACAGAGTTTTAAAAAATAAATATTAATGACATAAAAATAAAATACATACGAGTATTAACAGTAAGAATAAGAAACAAATAATCCCACAAAGGCATGGCCTGTTTGTGCGTATACAAGAAATGTTTATGAATTTTTCGCTTCTATAATAAATAGACAGATATACTATTTTTGTATATTGGAAAGAAAAAATAAAATATTCTGTGTAAGATTTAGAGGCACTTTTTTATTTAATAGCAATTAAAAATGGAAATTAAAAATACAAAAAAAGCAATAAAACATTCCTTATTATTAAAGGGCAACAAAATATATCATAAAAAAGAGTTAATATCTTTAGTTTGAATTCTGGATAGTTGGTGTTTTTAAAAGAAGGAAAATTTTGAAAGTATTACGAACGAAATATTATCAGTAAAAAATGTACTAAAAGTTTTAGGGCATATAAAATATGCATGTCTCTGTGCTAGCCTCGTTTTACAATATGATATTTCTAGCATACGATTCCTTCTTAGACTTGATCTATTTAAATTACTAGTAATTCATGTTAATTTTTTTTTAATTTACTTTTTGGGCCGTGTCATTTCGAAACCGCGTTAAACGAGGTTCCAGTGAATTATGATATGTGGGATGAGTCAGTGGTTGTCTGTATTTATCTGAATTATACTTGCAAGTAATGTAGGTATGGAATGGAGTAATCGAAGTGTAAGATTATAGACACTCCTAAGAAATAGGTTACTTTCCAAATATGGTGACGCGAAATACAACTGGCTAATTATTATCAATCAGACCAGGTCAGTCATTCTGCAAAGATGAGGTTAAGTTTGTCTATCATAAGCAAAAACATATTAGATATTCACTATTATATTCGGTTTCGAAATTTATTAATCCCTGTTCTTACCGCAATGGATTTCCTTTTCGAAAAAAGTTAAAGTATTATTTATATTTATAGCATTAACTGCAAAAAACTGAGTAGTGTTCAAAGTATAAATATCTTGGAATAATTATAGACCAGTATTTGAGATTGGATGGACAAATTGAAACTATAACTGCAAAAATTAAGCGCTTAATACATTTTTTCATCCCACTTAGAAAAATACTTAAAGTCCCGGACTTGAAACACCTATACCATGCACTGGCAAATTCTGTGTTGACTTACGGTCTCATTGGTTGGGGAGCTTGCACAAAAACCGCCCTTGAACCTGTAGCAATTGCACAGAAATCTTTAATCCGAGTCATTTAAAAAAAAAAAATTTCGTTATCCAAGTGACTTGCTCTTCGAAGAATTCAGAGTACTGAATATTATTCAACAGTATATATTGAGAACGGTTACACACATCAATAGAGACATTACCCAAGCGTCTACCACAACCATAATACAAGATACTCTAATAGGGATCTGATACTAAGTGAAGGGGTCAACACTGTTCTGGCATCGATACAACACTATTACGTGGGCAAAAAGGTCCATAACCTTTTGCCAGAATCGTGGAAAGACGGGAGCGTTGTCAAGTTACGGAAGGTGTTGACCTCGCTCTTTCATGACATTGGATGTAGGGAGTCAGAAAAGTCGATGCATGCCACGGATTGGATAATCTTACTGGATGTCAAAAATAAAATATAAAAAATAAAGAATAATTAAAAAAGTATATATTTATAGATGACAACCATGAAGTTTCGCATAAATAAATTGTCTATGTTTTTATGAATGTATGTATGTGTATGCGCATGGGTGTTGTATGTATGTACATGTGTATATATGTGTATAAATATGTATATATAATATATATATATAAATATATATGTGTGTATATATGTGTATGTCTGTATGTATATGAATCAAAATGTGTATCCGAATGAGTTTATATTTTGTTTGTCTGTGCTCTATATAAATTTGTTAACTATTATAATATATTAAAATGGAATTGCCTAGCTTGGAACGGGGTATGTACCCTTGTTAGCTGGGCAAAGTGAACATGGAATTGTATTTTGATGAGAGTGTGAATAAAATAAATAAAAATAAAATAAATAAACTTTGTGGTCAAACATTTTGCTAAATGTTATTGAATATGTGTGTGCAACAACTTTGAAGATGCACAGTGGGTTTTGCATGTTGGTTTAATTGGTGTCCTGACGATGAGACGGGTACGTCTCGTAATCAGAAACATTAAAAAGTCTCTAAGTGTTTGTATACTAATAGTAAGAAGTTAATTAAAAAACGTAAAACGAGTCCAATCTGAAGAGTGCTGAAAAATAGTTTTGTTGGTTTTTATAGTCAGGAAAATTCCAACTACGTTTTATTGACATCAATATGGGGAGTTTACCATCAGATAAATATGGATAGGTTTCCCACGGAGAAGTTGAGCATCACATCATGGAAGGTTTTCAGTTACAATATCTTCCACGTGACAAATTGTGACATAGAGATTTCTTGACAATCAATTTCCAGATTGACATTCATTTCATTACTAAGATTAGCATATCATAATTATGTATCGCATCCCAACATTCTGGTTCAGACTTACCGATGTGAAATTATTTTTGTCACTTTATATTTTAAAATGTCTGATACGAAAAACAGTCAGCAGAATTGTGTGAATAAAAATAAATATAGTGAAAAAGGACTCTTAACTTCAAACGTAACATTAACAGGATGTCTTGAAACGATGGATCGGAATGATTTTAATTAATTAAGACACCTTACACAAACATTGTAAACAACCGCTTTTGACGACTCCTTGTAACGGAAGAAAAGCTTAGAAAAACAACATTCGCTAGATGCGTTCGCCATAGAAAATATTAAAAGATTGGCTCCATTTACTTTTCTAATGTAACGAGATGCGTTTGGACTGAATCGTTACTGGTTGCAATCTGCAGCGTAAGACTGATCACCTCACCTTCACGTAGCCGATGAACGAACAACGCTGCATTTGGTTTACCAATGCAGTGCCCTATGCACCACGGGGTGCGGAAAGGGGTATGATGATGATGAATATGACGATTTAAGTAGGTATCATCTTAATGGGTGCTGATAATCTCGTCGCAACTCTTGCAGCCTTCACAGCTAACCGAAATACATTTACGTATGCGTCTTGGATAAACATATTAAGTACTCCAAAATAACGTCTATATTTAAGATGAAGTCCCATAATTGGATCTGATCGAGGAGATAGTAGTGACCACTGTATAAGATTGCTTCGGGAATAAATATATAATATCGATGCTGTCTTCATTATTATTCATATACGTATATATTTTATTTATTTTATTTTTATTTTATTAGGGAAATCAACAGTTCTACATACATATTTTTAGTAAACAAACAGATATAGTGTATAAACTCAGAACTAATAACAGATTTCCACATAGTATACAAAGTTAGTAAAGAATATATATATTACATATCAAATAAATACATACAATTTATACATATAAAAATGTTATTTTCAAGTACTCAATAATCAAAGATTTTTTAAATATTAATTTTAAGAACATTAAGTTTACTGTAAATTGGGCGGGATAAGGACAAAAATGCTTGAAGAGAGGACAAGGAGGGGGGGGGGAGATGTACATATTTATTATTATAATGTCTACTAAGTTACATAATACATTTTTAGTGTAAATTTTAAATCTGACAGAGTGATGTTTGTATAATCTATATTTTTAAATTTTGTATTGTACATTGAAAAAGTCCTACGAAAAAAAGCATTTTTAACATACGATGTTTTACTTATTGGTACATGAAACAGGTGGTACCGTCTACAAATCCTGGCTGGCACATGTATTGTTATTAAACCAAGCAGCTCTGTACAGTCAACAGTCAACAAGATGTTGGTCCGCACACACTCTGCGGTATTGTAGAGAAATGATTCCATGGAAGGTGGAGGCAGTGAGAGTAGATACATAAGAAATACCGGTTTTGTATTTAAGGTACTTTATAAATTTGTTTTGAATATTTTCTATTCTACTTATATATATAGCATACTGGGGATTCCATATCTGAGAGGCGTATTCCAAATGGCTTCTGACAAATGTATAATATAATGAAATAAGGGCCTTTGGATTATCAATATGTTTATCATATTTGAATAAACTTAATAGTGATGCATAATTATTTGTAAATATACTGGGTATTCTTTAAACCCTGTCACATCCGAAACCACGATAATCAGCAAGAAGACATGTTGGCACATTAAAATAAATTTTTAGAACGAATAAAAATTACAAAAATAAAATTTAAAAAAAAAACAAATGGTTGCTTACTTCTGCAGGGTGAAATGAGGAGGGAGGAGGGGGGAGTCTGATATACCGTCAACCGCGCAGCGGCGCCCCCCTCGCTTCTCCCCTGCAGAAGTACGCAACCATTTGTTTTTTTAAATATTTTATTTTAAAAAAAATGTTTATTCTAAATATTGTTTTAAATATGGTAATATGTCTTCTTGCCCATACTGATCATCGTGGTTTCGGATGTGACCGGGTTTGAAGAACACACTATATATTTAAACATTATTATTATGTTTATTAAATTACATATTCTACCATATATGTAGATGTGTTACTATTATTACTTTAATGTATTATTTTGTATTTATTTTTACTATCAATCAATTACCAAATTGAATTATACAATTACTATAAATCATTGATAACATATTGCCATGTATTATTATATAACCTTTCTGCAGAATGCATTCCATTTTTTGACATGTATAAATTTTTACTATTTATATTTTTCTATTATTATTCTGTATATTGTTTTGATTATTTTGTATATTGTTTTGATTATTTTGTACATAGTTTAATACAATTATAAATGTTTTTGATAATATAGAAGAGTCCCGACTTTTTCTAACAAGTCGAGACACAAAAAAATAAATATTTGTGCTCTATGATAGAATTTTGTATTTTGTGCATTAAATGAATAAATAAATTTAAATCATAAGTAAAAGCATTGTTAATTCAATTGAATAAATAAGAAAAAAATAAAGTAATGCCTACGTTAAATTTTTTAAACAATTAGTTTTTTACGGTCTTTTTGAATATTGGCATATTACGTGTGTATTATTAAACTTGAATAGAAAAACTGGGAATAACTAACTGTCAATGAATACGAACGTATGATTCACGATATCTTATAGTGTCAACGTAATTTAGTCAGCTTGACACGCTTTTAACGACTCGCGAAAAACGACTAAAACGACTAGTGACGATAGTTACGACTGCCCTAATATACGTATATGAACAAGTTAATATTTAACACTTTGTATCCCGGAGCCGTGTAAATACGTAATTATATAACCACGCGTAGTGTCCCGGTCCCGTGTTTTCACGTGGTTTACCAACTGTCTAAAAAACTGCACTTTATTGACATCTAGTGACTTTTATTGGTACTTTTTCGCTGTTGGTAAACTACCTTGAGGTGATTTTCACAAAAATGGCGCTTTATAAATTATCCAACCATAAAAATACGTGAAAACTGGGACACAACACGTGGTTATAATAATCACGTGTTTACACGGCTTCTGGATACAAAGCACAAAAAAGGGAGTGATAGTATATGTGCAAACATTGCAATGTGGCTCTCCATAAAGGCCAATGTTGGCAAAACTATCATACAAAAATGACTAATTGTATTGTTTCAAATAAATATTAGAAGTTTCAATGGATTAAACCCAGTATTTTCATAATTATGACACTTTTAAGGAACCCTTCACAAAGCATGATATTTCACAAAAATGAGCCGGGCACAGGGTAAATTCCATGTGTATTCGGCCGGTGCTCTTAGTGTTAACAACAATGTTTTGAGTTTGTCAAAATTATGTGCACAGGGACTTGATTCAACCCCCCTAGGGAGCTGTCGATATAAACATAATACAACAGAGATGAAGAACATTTTGGAGAAGGGAATTTAGAAGTCTAGTCTAGATTACTGTAATGGAATATACTCAAATCTCCCAAAATATCAAACTAATAAACTTCAATCTGTTTTCAATGCAGCAGCGAGGCTTTTTACGGGAGTAAAAAATATTCTCACATCTCACCACATCTTTGAGATTTGCACCGGTTAAAAAGCCCTGAGAGAATAAAATACAAGCTTTGCTGGACAGTATTCAAATCCCTTCATGAAATGGCTCCAAAATACCTATCGGACCTTTGTATCAAGGAAAATACATGTCAAAGAAAATCTACTCTTAGGTCAGCTTTTGATTCAGGAAGAGGAAAACTTGTCGAAATCCAGCGTTCCCAAACACTAGATTTGGAGATCGTGCTTTTGCCGCCGGCCCCTCTGCCTGGAACCAATCGCCTTCAAACTTGCGAATCATCGACAGTCCCAGTCAGTTCAGATTCCAACTAAAATCCCACTTCTTTAGACTATCATACCCTCAATTTTAAATCTGGAAATATAATATATCACTTAAGTTTAGTTAGAATGTAAGTTTAGGTATACAATTGTAAAGCCCCCTTGAGGTGATTTTTTACAAAAATGGCGCTATATAAATCAGCCAAATATTATTATTATTATTGTATTAGGCATCCACAGGGCTTATTTATTTATATATACGCCCAACGGGCATTTTAGGGACATATTAATAGATAAAAAATATTATAAAGGAAAGTAGAAGACAAAATGGTATATAGTAGACTTGGTGAGAAAATACAACTCGTCTAGGTCTCAATATTAATACAAAAAAGACTCAGATTATGTGCAACAAATCCTGTCCTGACCCTGATCAGCCTCTCTATAATAATGGACAGAGGATTGAGAAAGTTGACAGCTTTAAATACTTGGGAGTTTACATAACTG
Source organism: Micrasema longulum (assembly GCF_059751315.1). Lineage (NCBI taxonomy): Eukaryota > Metazoa > Arthropoda > Insecta > Trichoptera > Brachycentridae > Micrasema > Micrasema longulum. The sequence goes on along the minus strand of NW_028279568.1, from coordinate 13,126 downwards.
AGGATGGAAGCATGCACAAAGAGCTCGCAACCCGCCTAAGAATTGCAATTTAAAAAAATATTTAGAGCAAAGAATTAAAAAATATAAAAAAATCGAATGGTTGCTTACTTCTGCAGAGGAGAAGTGAGAGGAGCGCGGCGCATTATCAGACTCCCCCCACCCCCCTCCCTGTTATTCCCCTGCAGAAGTTAGCAACCATTTGCTTTTTTTTATATTTATTTTTTTTTATTTTATTTGTTCCAAAAAAATATTTTAATGTGCTAATATGTCTTCTTGCTGATACTGATCATCGTGGTTTCGGATGTGACAGGGTTTAATGAACACCCTGTATATTGGTAGCACTAGCTTTGTGATTATTAATTATAGTAAAATTAATATAAAACAACTTTGTTCTTAACCACCTTTTTATCTACTGACCTAAATATCTATCACTGTAAAAATAAAATACGATATATTTTATAATTTAAGTATACCCCGATTGAAAGCTCGTGTAGATTTGAAACCGGTCGGTAAATAAAATGAAAAATAAGTGGTTAAAACAAAGTTATTTTATATTTATGATATTATTGGATCTAAACGTCAATAATATTTTGAGTACACCCAAACCCTATAGACAGATAATTAATTACCTCCTTAGGAAGTTGCTACAGAAATTCAAATTGACTTAAATACAAAGTTTGGGTGGGTGCCCATTTTATGCATCGTGTAGCAATCACATGCTTTAAGCTTAACTACGTTTAATTCTGCTTTTCGTAGATAAAACAACCCTTCTTAATCTTACCCAGGTACACCAATGAAGGTTTCAGATTTTTTGCTTCCTAAAACCCATGGATGGAATAAAATTAAATAATTCAAATAAAGATTTAAAAATATGGGTAGAGAGGCAGTTTTAAAATACACTGCAAATATATTTACTCGTAAATTTACGAGTCAAAACTATTATCTGTAAAAGTAGCCTGCTTCTGCTATGGTTTAATTAAAAACGAAATTGATAGCTCGATTATAAGCATTATTAATTTGTTAATCGTTTGATGGAATCCACTAAAATGTATTAAATAAATTTCATTTGACACTTGAATCAATAATACAATACGTTTTGTTGAACGTCGTCAAATATTTCTCACCGTTGAATCATCTCCAGGTTATCTGAATCACTCTTTCGATTTTTAAAAAAGGTTAAAAGGTATTCTTTCACGGATTATAGCATTTAAAAATAACTAGATCAATACAACTGGCGTTCCAAGCCCAGAGCCTTGTGTATCACTTGAAATACGGAGGACGTGGAAAAATTACTAGACTTTCACATATTCCAAACTAGCTTGCTATCTATGTAATTTTTTGATATTTTTTTTTGTAATCATTCGAACTACCTACTTTCCGTTCTGCGTTATTTGTGTGAATAAATAAATAAATAATGATAAATCTAATAGGCTCAAAAAGCTTTAATATAATTTTGTGAATAATATTTACTATGTGGGCCGATAATTTTTTTTCTGAATTTTGAAATAAAAATGGTCTAAAAAGTTGTCTTTTGGATTACTCGGAATGAAAAAAAATCAAAAAAATTATTTAATAATACTTTTAGCCAGAGTTTGATGTTTTTGAAAAAGTCATTTTTTGCGCTAAATCAGCTGTCATTTCGTATTTAAGTAAGTAAAATCAGTCCAATTAATTTTTATAATGTGCATTAAACATTATTGAATAAGCTTCTTAGGGCGTGAGTTGCATTATGTTTTGTAATAAATGGGTAGCACTGTTTTCATGAGCCATTATTTTCGTCAATATTAACCAGGGGCTCAACGGAATCAGTTCCGCGGAGTGTAAACTTTTTGCATTTCGGTAGTTTTAAAACGTGTTTGAATTTGTAATGTGATTAAGTAATATCTTTATTAACAATACAGAAAATTAACAAAATATTCAGACAGTTATAAACTTCAAACCTCGGTTGAGGGCAAAAAATAGTATGAAATATTTTTTTAAATAAATTTTACGTTCAATGTGATCCAAAATGCAACTTTTTAGGCCTCTTTCACTTTGATGTTTAAAAAAAATTAAAACATCATCAGCCCACTCTAGTTTACACGTATATTATTTTACTAAGGTTAAGTAATAGATGAAAAGAAATCATAATTACATAATAGTTAATAAGTTTAATTGTGTTTAATGTGAAATTTTATTAATTGTCCCCCACAAGCATAATCGAAATATATATTTTTTTAAATTCGTGTCATATAAAATGTTTTTAATTTTGTAAATTGTCATTTTTAAGGCAGATAGGTGAAATTAATTTTAAATACTAAACAAGTATGGATAAAAATAGATTTAAGATCAGGTTTACTAATAAATTTATTGAAAAATCATTTTCAGTAGAGATTGTAAGCTTTTCTTCTGTTTTAAAACAATTTTAGCGTTTTACCATGAATTATACTTTTATTGCTGATCACACCCTTATGGACTTATTACATCATCGGAATATATGTCATATGATTTGTATGACACATTTGTCATTATTTAGCGCAAAAAATGCAACATCCATAGTTTGCATGAATTTATAATTAAGTCGCATATGTGGGAAGATGTACTTCCCAATATCAGCAACAGTTCTGTCATACATCACAGTGACTGGTAACTTTTCTTTAAAACATACCATCTCGTAGTAAGTGAATTTGTAAAACATTATTATAAACATCATTAAAATACCCAATTCAATTACAAGTTTAATAATGTAATTGAATTGGGTATTTTTAAAAATTTTGAAGCATTAACATTGCGTACCATTATTTTTTGATGTCCATTGATAATTAATAGAACAAACAATCCAAAAAACATAATATGTTTCACCCATTAGTTGATAAGAAATAGATAAAAGGGCGTCATGTAGCCGAAACTTCATGCATAGGTTTTAAACTAAAAAAAAGTATCTAAATTTATTTTAACAGAGGGAAAACGTTTTTGAGAAGGGAATATGGAAGTCTAGGCATTTACAGGATTTATGACCTATCATTAGCTGGTTTAAGTGGCCACTTTACACACTGTGTAACATTAACCATTCTGCCCATGTTTGAACATCCACATTTCATCAATTCTTCCATCTGTTGACTTTTGTGAAGTAAAAGAGCTTAAACCTTTATCACGTGGGTGAGATTCATCCGGGTGAACCAAATCACCTACTAGGCAACGCCATCATAAAGGTTTCAGCTCATTTACTTCACAAAAGTCAACTGATTGAAGAGTTGTGGAAATGTGGATGTTCAAACATGGGCAGAATGGTGAATGTTACACAGTGTGTAAAGTGGCCACTTAAACCAGCCAATGACAGGTCATAAGTCCTGTAAATGCCTGGACTTCCATATTCCCTCTTCAAAAACGTTTTCCCTCTGTTGAAATAAATTTAAATATGAACAACTCCCTAGGGAGAAAATCCAGCCATTCTGCAAACATTTGGACATACTCAAACATTCTTAAAAAAAGTAATCCAAAATAATACAAAGGGAAATTTTTTACCGTGAATTTCAAATAACACCGACAATTCAAACAATTTATTTGTTAAATAAATAGTTCTTCGTGAATAGTTTGGTAAACATCGTATAATCTGTAAGTATGGCTTGTACACCCTTTTGGCAGTTTTGTAATATTTAGCGAAATTTCACTAGGGTAAATAATATGGACCACATAGCCCCATTTTACACCACGGGGAAAAATCAAATAGCACGTAAAAATAACATAATATAGTGTAGATGGATATTATTCACTCTAAATTAATAACTTTTTATTACAATTATTTATTTTAAACCATGCAAATTCAATAGCCAGTACACCACGAGGTCGGCTAATATGCACTCGATTTCCTTTGTAGGATTTTTGCCTGAGTGTAACGGCTGAATAAATTAAAAATAATATAATAAATGTCAATCAACCCTGATTTTACCATGCCGTACGGGTTGCAAATACGACAAATAAATTTCAAGTATTTATTTTCATTGATGCTGTTATAAATATCTTGACATATGTATTCCTTAGTTAAAATTTCAAAGTAACACACTAACAAACACACTTTTTTTTTGTATTTATCATTAAATCATATAAAATATGAGGTAATAACAAAAATCAAATAAACCATTCTTATAGAACGATTTAAATACATCAAAATAAAATAACTGACTATTTTGATAATTTACTTAGAGCACCGGCTGAATACACATAGAAGTTACCCTGTGCCCGGCCCATTTTTGTGAAATTTCATGCTTTGTAAAGGGTTCCTTAAAAGTGTCATAATTATGAAAATACTGGGTTAAACCCATTGAAACTTCTCATATTTATTTGAAACAATACAATAAGTCATTTTTGTATGATAGTTTTGCCAACATTGACCTTTATGGAGAGCCACATTGCAATGTTTGCACATACACAGTGTCTCACTCCCTTTTTCGTGATTTTTATCCAGAAGCCGTGTAAACACGTAATTATTATAACCACGCGTTGTGTCCCAGTTTTCACGTATTGTTATGGTTAGATAATTTATAAAGCGCCATTTTTGTGAAAATCACCTCAAGGTAGTTTACCAGCAGCGAAACTGTACTAATAAAAGTCACTAGATGTCAATAAAGCGCACTTTTTTGGACAGCTGGTAAACCACGTGAAAATACGGGACCGGGACACAACGCGTGGTTATATAATCACGTGTGTACACGGCTCCGGGATACAATGTGTTAATAAAATGGTGGAAGTTGAAGATAAAAATGAAGGAAAAAAATTATGAGAAAAACATATTTCACCGCAGAAACGAAACGCAAATCGCATTAACACGTAGGACACGTTAAAAATTTATTGGTGATGAAACTGACAACATTAAACTTATGTTTATTTGCTTAAAGGCAGTTTATTACACATTATTTGAGACATAAGTCCCAACTCCATGGGACTAAAAGTCTTGTGTTGAGTTGGGACAAGCAATTAATTGACACAGACACATGCGTATTTATGACAAATATTTTATAGATATTTGATAAAAACACAACAATGAAAATAACAACAAAAAACAAATAAATGGCACATCAATATGGTAAACAGTATGGTAAACACTCGGAAAATCATCAAGCAGTTTTCCACTCAAATCCCTCCCTCTAAGGAAAATTCAGTCCTTAACTCCTCTCTTGAAAATAGTTTTTGTACTTGAGAGCTTAAAACGCTTGTCCAAAATATTGAACACTCTCGAAATACAATGAAATTAAAAATATTCAAGTATTTAAAATGATAGGTTCCAAAGTAAAACATACAATATATTGTAGTATGTATTTGATTCCAAAGCGCTAGAATAATCTATGATTTCAATTATTTAAATGTTATGTGAATAATTTGTTATGCATATTTGAATTAGGTAGGTAGTACAAAGGCAAAAAAATATATAATATTGTGATGTTTTTGATATTTAAAATAAATTCATATGATTCTCATATATTTAATACGGTAACATGTATACGCGTGTATACCAGGGGCGAATCGTCAAAGTAAGCGATTATGCACAGCTTACCATTATATTTGACTTTAAATAATAATAAATTATAGTAACCATGTTTATGGGAAAAAAATAACGTAATTGTCATTTATTATAAATCACCGTTTATATCTTTTTACAAAAAAATATCTATGAAGCGCGCCCAGCCCATTCTTACTGAACGATGAAACTAGCCGATTACCTCAGCTTATTCTTCCATACAAAAAAGTACACTGTATTTTTTGTCTTTAACCCAAGTCGTCTTTTTTAGTACTAAAACAAACTTGCAGATTACAAATATTTTTAGAAGATTCTCTATTTGGAAACTAGTATTTCGAACATTATTTCCGAAGGACTATTTTTCTTTGATGGGATACCGTTGACATATTACGTATCACATAGGACAGGTGGCGTTCCCAGTGACCGTTTTAGGCATTATTAATTTTAAAAGAAATCGGCCAGTGCTCAAGTCTTGACAGTACTGTCAATGACAGATCATAATGGAAATATCTGCGGAATGTCATTTTGGTATTTGTTAATAAACTTTTATGCAAGTATTGTATTAAAAATAGTGTAGAATAAAACTACGTTTATCGCGTGGTTAATAATAATTGTTATTTGAGTTGATTTTCACAGAAAATCAAAAAAATAGTCATTTAAAATTACATTACTTACATGTTATGTAAGTACTTATATGTAGTATAAATTAATGAACATTTTTAATAGATTACCTATAAAATAAATCACGGCTCGCCACTGGTGTATACTCTACGTCATCAAATGAATTAAGAAGAATGCTTTCTTTTAAACTGTTTTTCTTTTCATCAACTTTTTTATTCAATTAGAACTACTTATTTTTGTTCTAAAAACAAAAAAGGAACTGTTCATTTAAAAAAAAAAAAATATTTTCGGAATGATATACAAAAAAAGTTTGATTGGCAGTTCTAAATAAATCTCCATTTTAATTGAAACCATGTAAGGACCATTGTTTTGATCTAAGGTAATCTCTGAAAAACTCGATTGTTGAAATATGGTGAAAATATATGGAAAACTCACCGCTCCAGGAATCCCAGCGCTGATGAAGAGAGCCAGGTGTCAGGCCACGGGAGGAGCCGGTACTGCTCCCACCATCTCTTCACTATGAGGCTGACGTAGAAGCCCAGCACGAAGGACATGGGGATACTCTCACTTTGGGCTCCAAAATACAGCCGGATCCTTTCGAATATCCTGAAATGCAATCCACCAACAATATGACATTAGTCGCCGCCTACGTTCTTCACAAAATGCAGTTTCCCGATTTTAAAAATATTTTGAAAACAACGGATTATGAATTTATGGCAAAATGGTCGATGTAAATATTTAGGTTGTGAGTGAAATCACGAGAAAAATTAAAATACGTAAAAAAAACTCATGCCCTTGAAGATATATGTAATTGCATTAAGGGAAATATATTGTAAAACATCAAAACATATGGAATCCAATGGAAAATATAAGTTTTTATAAAACAGGTACTTTAAGCTAACAGTGTAAATGGGGGCTAAATTTCTAACTGTCTATGCGCTCTGTAGCTGCAAGACGTCCTGCAATCTAGCTCCTATCTATTATAATTTTTGATTGATCTTAATTGAAAACGAGGAACTAGAATCCCAACCGTCCATGCGCTCTGTAGCTGCAAGACGTACTGGGATATTTATTAATTGTACAGCGCCCTTGAGGTGATTTTCACAAAAATGGCGCTTTATAAATTATCCAACTATATATATATATAGTCGGTCATAATCATTTATGTGTATTTTAAGACGATATGTTTTTTTTCCAATTCAATGCCATTCAAAGGCGTTTATTCATGAATAAATTTTGACAGAATTAAATCAGTTCAATAAATACATTATTGTGATTTCAAATCAATTAAAACTAAAAATTACAAAATAGTATTGAAATGGTCATCTGAGTTCTAATATTATTTGACGGCTTCCATGGTGTAATAGATAAAACGCTCGATTCCCGGGCGGAAGGTTCTGAGTTCGATTCCTGGTGAAAACATAAAAATTAAAACATACGATTTTTCTCAAATCTAGGAGTTCTGCTAACTAACCACTACCACGGCATCCACACCATACCTGTAATTTCGCTTCCATTTTTAACAGAGATTGAAGATTACTAAAAAAGATTCTTTATTATTTAAAAACACAATTAAATTAATGCTTTTCAAACAGGCCCAGAAATACAAATATTTAGATTTTGTCTGGAGATGGTTAAAAAATAATTCAAATTTAGAATTGCTAATTTGGAATCATTAAATAATGATTTAGTACATCAAATTTTTTGTTTACAACGGCAAATTTTACTCCTCAAGGAGCTGACAAGGTTGAAATGAATTGTTACAGGGTTGGAGAACATTTTAGAGAAGAGAATATGGAAACCTAGGTATTTACAGGGTTAATGACCAGTCATTGGCTGGTTTAAGTAGCTACTTTACATGATGTATTCTGTTGTCTTTAAACATCTAAATTTCTTCAATTCTTCAATCTGTTAAAAAAATACTGTAATGGACATAGACTGTATAACTGAATTTGATACAAGTAAATACCGTTTTTGCTATATTTCGTATTTGCAATATGGTCATGAAGAATGACAATATCATAAAACGGCCCTAAATATAATTTTGAAAACTTACAGTAAAAGTTGGATATTCAAATGAAATTAAAATCGTGAAAATTTTAAGGGACTAACTTGTTTGCCAAAAAAACGCTGTTTTCGGGTTCGTGGAGGAAGTACTTCCACCGTTTATTTTTCTGACTTTTTTATTAATCAATATATTTCATAAATGGTACATGTTTTTTTATTCTATGCAAGTCTACTTTTATACATCTAGTAAATGTTATAACTGTAACATTCCAAAAAAAGAGACTTACTCTTGTGCCTTGTGTGCTCTTGTGAGAGTGACTTACACTGTTATAGTTGTTTATTTATGACAATTTATATAATTTTGATAATACGAGTACATAATAAAAAACAACTTTTAGGATATAAAAGGAAAAATAGAATATAATAATACATTCATACTCATTGAAATTGAATGCAGTTTTTACAATTAACAATATTTTGAGTTTGTCCAAATTTTTGTAGACAAGGACTCTCTGGGGAGCTGTTTATATTAACATATTACAACAGAGATGAAGAACATTTAAGAGAAGGTAATTTAGAAGTCTAGGCATCTACAGGGCTTATGACCTGTCAATGGCTGGTTTAAGTGGCCACTTTACACACTGTGTAACATTCACCATTCTGCCTATATTTGAACATCTATATTCCTTCAATTCTTTCATCTGTTGGTGTTTGTGAAGTTAAAGAGCTGAAACCTTTATTTATTCTCTTTTATTTATACTTAAGTTTATAGAAGTATAGAAATTGAAAAAATAACATTTTCAGGCGTTGCCTAGTGTGTAGGTGAAATAATTCAATTAGATGAATCTCACCCGCATAAATAAAGGTTTCAGCTCTTTAACATCACAAACATCAACAGATGAAAGAATTGAAGGAAAATAGGTGTTCAAATATAGGCAGAATGGTGAATGTTACACAGTGTAAAAGTGGCCACTTAAACCAGCCATTGACAGGTCATAAGCCCTGTAGATGCCTAGACTTCTAAATTACCTTCTCTTAAATGTTCTTCATCTCTGTTGTAATAAGTTTTTACAATTGTTAAAAAAAAAAAAAAAATTTACTTTGAATTTATTTATTGATGTATTTGTTTTCATAGTTTTTAGTTCATTTGGGAGATTATTATAATTTTTGACACCTTTGAAGAAAACGCTATTTTGACCATGACTTGCGTGCAATTTAATATTATTTTGGTATCTGAGTGACTTATTCGTCTTAAATTCTTTTATTTAATTAAATTTGCATACTAAAAATTATTTTATTAATGACATAAAAGAAGTATATGGAACTGACAATATTATTTTATTTGTTTTAGTTTTTTGATTATTTTTAAAATGTGTCGTTATTTATTGAAACCTGACTATCTCTTTGTGTTGTTTTGTTGATTTATTTATATATTGACCTCGAATAAGCGTGTAAATTATACATACGTTAAAGAAAAAAAAATGACAGAGATGAAGAACATTTTAGAGAAGGCAGGGCTTTATCTACAGGGCCACTTTACACACTGTGTAACATTCACCATTCTGCACATATTTGAACATATATATCCCTTCAGTTCTTTCATCTGTTGATGTTTGTGAAGTTAAAGAGCTGAAACATTTATTTATGCGGGTGAGTTTCATGTAATTGAATTAATATGTTAATTTTAACAGCTCCCCAGGGAGTTGAACCCCGTCCTTGTCTACAAATATTTGGACAAACTCAAAATATTCTTTATTAATAGAGTCTACTGTGTGAGTGTTAAGTGTTGATGGTTTCTTCGAAATTACTCTAATAATTAATCTTTGTTCTATTTTAAGAGGGTTAAATATATTGGCATATGCACCACCCCATCCAACAATACCATATTGTAACAAAAATTGTACAAATTAGCAAAAAGCTATTTTTAAATTATTGATTTTGAAGAGCTGAAACTCTCTTCTAATGAAAATCTTCGTTTTAATATGCTAAACTTATAGTTTTATAAAATGTGTAGACATAATACGAGTATAGTATGCAAACTTTTGTTTTTGTTAAATACGGTATAAATAATCTTCAAACCATAAGTTGAAATAAGGTCAATTGAAACGATCCTAAAAAAATATTAAACGCGTTACATTACGTGGTGCCAGAACAAAGTTGCTACATTACCAGCTGCTTGGCGCACTTGAGCAAACTCGGCGGTAAATAAACAAACCATAATATGCGCAAACAAGACTACCACAAAATCATTAGTTCGCCAAAAGGTAGCATCATGAGCAGGTGGGAGGAATAACAATATATAAAGTGATAGCAAACGATGGCATTTTGCGATGCAGACTGGCAAATTTATTAATAAAACCTAGATCATAACGAGACAGAATCGTGCGGTTTAAATGGATAATGCTTGATAAAATTAATGGATCAAAAGTTTCAAACCCTGAATTTTTCTATCGACTAATAAAGGAGTCTGACCGTGATATTGATGTGTCAAACCAGAAACAGTAAAATTATGATTTATTATTTTCTTCTTGCATTTACAATTGATACATTTTGTACCTCTATGAGTTTTGAATATAATTATCTTCAGGGCTAGTCTTAACAAGATTAGGTCAAAAGAGTTTAGAGTTGTTGATGATTGGCGATTGTCAATGATAACTTTGTAATTTTTGAATTTTAAACATCTGACAGCAAAAATTTACCGGTTTTTCTCTTGCACGTTTACAATTTACTGAATAATGTATCTTGGTATTTATCGTCCTTTCTTTGTTTGAAATAGATCCACTTTCATGGATTTTTTTTTTCTTCCATTTTCTGTTACCATTGGGTTTATTTGTGATATTTATTTCATGTTTAATAAAAAACAAGAATTAAATAAAAATTAATTCTATTGAAATGCGATATCTCAGTCAAATGTTTGGTAATACTGTGTACCTTAAGTGCACAAATATTGAAATCCGTACATTATTTAAATCTGAGATAAGCATTTTCGAAAAAATCAAGAAAGGAGATCCGCGTTGACTTTAACACGAAGAGCGAATGGGCAGTGAAACAGTGGCTTAAATATTTAAGATGCGACTGTTGATGTACGCAGAAATTGAGAAAGACTGAAAAAGACATGGCATGAGTAAATGTAACAAATACTTAAAGATGGACTTGTCAAATTTCAGAATGATCGCGCAATAAGCGCGCATGCTTGAGAATTTACCCAAACATTTCGATTTTGGGAGCATTTTCAACGACCTGTAAGTAACTCACTTTTAGGAAATGGGAATTATAGAGGTACGAATGAAGAGGAAGAGAGGTTTGTATGCAAAGGCAGATGAAAGCCGCGTTCTATCTTCTCTATCCACGTCAATGGGGAAACGCCGTAAATGTTTGTTTGTTTCTAACCATACTATTTAGAAACGATAAAAAACTATTAAACTATTTTATTTTTTGTTTAGAAACTTCTGTTTGTCTTTAAACCTTATCTTTATTATGCCATTTAATCATTGTTGACTGTATGTTTCTGTAAAATAAATAAAAATAAAATAAAATACTATCTTATAGAAGTTGATGACTTACAGTCGGAGCTAAGCTTTAAAAAAAACAAAATCACCATAACTTCCCAATCCGGACCTAGTGGTGCATAGGGCACTGAATTGGTGATCCATTTGCAGAATTTCTCGATCATTTTTTAAAAATATTTTTTTATTTTTATTTTCTTTTATTCAGGAAACATACAGTACAGTTACAAAATTTAATATTTTACACAATTAGACTTAATTCTAATGGACCAGTGAAGTTTTCATATTAAAAAGCAATTATATGTAAGGTTAATTATGAAAGTATAAAAAAGAGAAGGAAAAAGAAAACATAAATGAAAGGTGTTTAAAAATGAAAATTTAAGTGAAAAAAACATATTTTAAAGTTTGTAGTTTGTAGTGAGTATTTACAAATGGAAATAATATTAAAAATGAAGAAAATTTGTAAGAGTAATTAAAAATTAAGAATGGAAATAAAGAATGAAGAATTTATGTCATATAGATGGAAAGCTGATCAGTTTTATGATTAGGGTTTCAATGCAAGAGCAATGATATTCTGCAGTGTAGAGCCAACTTCAAAACCAATATTTCATATCCACCCTGCCAGAAGTCGAATCCAGAACTTTATGTATGGTGGGCTTTGTTCTTATTCTTATTCTTAGAGGTGGGGATCAGTGCTATGTAAGCTCCTGGCGTCACTGAGACCTGTGAAGATCCAGTGTGACGGGTCCCCGCGAATAGTTCTCGCCCTCCAAGCCCAGGTCTATTAATAGCCTGTCTACTGGGTGGAAGGCGTGAGTTTACATTTTGCTAAATCTCACCCTCAAAGCTCAGATCCGTCAAGTATTGGGATATTTGGCAGGAAGCGAGCTCTTTAACATCCTCAGGTTTAACCAGTGGTTCCCCGAGGAAGAGGCTCCTTTTATGATACAAAGCATCACCCTCACATAGAATGTGTAGAGGTGTTTCCTCATCTGCGCTGAAGAACCTACATCTAGAAGATTCGGAAAGGTTCATTTTTGCAAGTTGTGCACTTATGCAGATAAGAAACGTCATTGAAGACATGCCAGTTACGAATACGATTCTTCAGTTAGTTCTTCGTACATAAATGGTGGGCCTACGAGACGGACTTATCATCTTAAAATCGATTTTTAAATTATTTTTTTACTTTAAATTCACTTCAACACAGAGGGAAAACGCTTTTGAGAAGGGAATATGGAAGTCTAGGCATTTACAGGGCTTATGACCTGTCATTGGCTGGTTCAGCCAGTCTGCAAGCGTTTGGACATACTCAAACATTGTTGAATTACTACCTGGTAAAAGAAGAAGTATAATAATTGGAAAATTGTTTTCAGGCGTTGCCTAGTAGGTGATTTGGTTCCGCCGGATGAATCTCACCAACATCATAACGGTTTCAGCTCCTTTACTTCACAAAAGTCAACAGATGGAAGAGTTGAGGAAATGTGGATGTTCAAACATG